>NW_007578193.1:337663-431333 GCF_000690725.1 Stegastes partitus | reverse complement strand
TAATAATAATAATCACAACGGTTACAATAGGGTACTTGCACTGGTGTGCTCGGACCCTAATAATCATAATAATCATAATCATAATGTGCAAGTGGTAAAACTGCAGTTTCTCAAATGACCACTTGAGGCTGCCTGTAAAAGTGAGTCAATCTCCATAGAGCCCCATGTTAAAATGCACAATTAAGTAGCAGAAATAAACCTGATTACAGCCTGGTACAGAAAATGGTTTTGGTCTCGATAGCTAATTTCCCCTGCTCATACCAAATGTACATGGGTGAATTCTTATATAGCTCACCCATTTAAATATATTAATGCTTGAAGTTTTGCATAATTAACAGGTGTGCCACTTTAATAAACATGGGTGCCTTCATAGGGTCGTCCATAGTTAAAGGGGGTTTGCAGCTTCACTCACAAGCCCCCCTTTTCCCCCATTTTTGGATTATTCAGGAGTTAGGAGGAGTCAGGTACTGCCAAGATGGTGACAGCTGTAGCCACCATACAGAAGTAAAGACAACAACTAACAAAGATTTTATTTCAATACATCTCATATCATCAGAGGTTGAAGGTAGTTAGGTACTATGTTTACATACAGTTCTGACTTTACTTGACTATATCAGTTTTCTGCTGCTTTGCAGTTCAATGGTGCAAAAAAGGCATACTTTACATTTAAAAAAAAACAACAACAACAACAAAACATCAAAGGTATTGCAGGGCGGGCGTTGCTATCGTACCAAATCATCCTCATGTTGACTAAGGAGTTTATTGATTTCAGGTCATTCCTAGCAGAACTTCAGCCACTGACAACCCCTTTTTGGATACAGAAGTGTAAAGTAGCATTATTTGGAAATACGTTGCACAAACCTCAAAACTGTTGACTTCTCCATGTAGTTTTCGACACTTGCATGTAATTGGGTGAAGTCTCATACAGCCAGGACAGTGAGGAAAATGTTCACCGTCAATACATAGTTTAGATGTATCTAAAATGTCTACTTGGTTGAACTGATAACTGTGCCTCACATTCAAATGAAGACAGTGGTAATGTTGAAGTTACAGAAGATACATGGCTCATTATAAATAACTACTGCATGGTCTGTTGCTTGCTGAATGCATACATGGAACAAGCACGCTTATCTTCTTAGCAGCTCAGAGGGAGGCCAGTGACAGGTTACTGTCAATCTGCACTGCCTCAAATTTGCTGCAACGGCAAGTTTACTGCAGACATGTCTATATACAGGCTGAGCCTGGAGGCTATAGGCTAATCACTGTGAATGAAACAGACAACGGCCAGGCTTAGCATCCTGGAAACACACATTCAGCTAAAAAGTCTGGTTGCTGGACATCGTTTCGTTACAGTATAGACTCTCGCTGTAGGAGAACTTTTCAGAGAAGTTTACAGCTTAGAAATTTAGAGACTGTGTTTAATGAAGATACATGTGGTACAGTGAAGTATACATAATATTATTCTACAGGTATAGATTGTAATATTTTGCATTAGATTATATTCTAAAGTGTACTGAACCTCCATTGGGACTGGAGCTGGAATACACTGTAAAAAGATTCACTTTTTTTTTTTTAACTGTTGTTTAACAGATTTGTTTTACAGATTTTCACAGTTTTGGCAAATTACAGATAATAACTAGTAAAACTACTGAAAAAAAATAAAAGTATTAATTTACATGTGAACTATCCACATCAGAAATCAGTATTTTTATAAATAGTGATTCATTCATTCATTCATTCATTCATGCTTTTGCAACATTTGATCATAAAATCACACAATTTACACTGTATAATTCAGAATAAATATTGTTTTACAAAAAGTTTACATCATTTGTCCAAAAAAATGAAGGATTTAAGTAAGGTAAATACATTTTTGAACTGTTATTTTTTAAAACTTAAAAAAAAAATAACGGTAATAATTTACACAATAAAAAGTATTCCACCCTTTCATAATGTTTATGTATTTCTGGCAACCTTGCTGACTCATGCCTTTTTTTCTCCACTGTGCATCATACCAAAGGTTTAGTGAACATTATCTTCTTTTTGTCATTGTCTTGTTCCTTTTCAATCATTGTTACTTTATTCTATGTGATCAACTGAACATTTTTTCTTTCTTTTTAGTATATTATTTACTTTTCAATTACACCACCCTTGATGCTTTCGGCAATATTATTAAGCTGATATTCATGTATTGAACTGGGAACTGTAAATCACTGAACATGAATGAGCATTTCTCTTCCAGCTTTAGTCTGTTTTCCTCCGCTATATCTGATCACACAGATTCAGGTCAAACATCAAAGTCTGACCAAATTCAAATCTCACCAGCCTCCTCTGTCAGCGCGTCCTGACATGAAGAAAAACTTCGCTGTGGTTTACTTTGGTGACCATTCCCTGTCCGCATACATCCACATCTCCGGGTTTTCCCTCAGTCTCCTCTCTCATCCTCTCTGCCTGCACATTCTTCAGGCCACAGAGCCAGGCTGCATCAATCCGCACACAAATAACCACAGTGAGGTCGGAAAAGCAAGGACGGAGCTATAAAATAAAAGCAGAAGGCTTCCAGACGGCGCATGGAACAATATTAATATTTTTAAACACTGCTTATTTCAAGATTTACTTTATGCTGCTATTTTTACGTTTTGCCCACGTCTATGCCTTGCGCATTAGATATCAATTTTTACAGATCTCTCCTACATCCCGTGCTATATTTCCACTTGACCCAGATTTTTATTTTCCCATGCTGGAGCGGCGCTTCCTTTGCGCTTTGGCTGCTTTGACGCTGCACGGAGGCAACCCATGATCGCAGACTCAACACGCATCCTCACACCACTGACCTGGGCTTAGCTGTGTCCTGCATGTGTGTGCATGTGTGTGCGTGTGTGAGCGGGAGTGTGAGTGATCCCCCAGAAACCAGCAGCAGGATGGAGGATCTCAAGGAGAATCTGGGAACTTTGGATTGACGCCCGGAGGATAACGCGCGGTCGGCCCCGAACCTCATCGGGCTTCTCGTGGATTTATAATATTTGGATGTTGTCTGTTTCCCCCTTTTACCTTTTCGTTCTAGGCGGTGGGAATTTACGCTTGGCTTACAACCTTGCTGCGATTTTTTGGCGTGCAAAATGCCATTCGCCAAAAGGATTGTGGAGCCGCAGCTTCTGTGCAGGCACCAGATCCCCAACGATGAAGGTCTGCTTTTCGAGGACCTGTGTGCCATCAGTAATGTGGTTCTTTCCCGGACCTTGCGACAGCTCTCCGACCTGGCCCGGCACGCCTGCTCCTTATTTCAGGAGCTGGAGAACGACATCATCAGCACCAACCAGCGGGTCTGGGTTCTCCAGAACAAAATAGGCCAGATACAGCAGACTGCCAGTGCCCTAGACCCCAAAAAGGAGGCAGTGCGTAAGTAGACCACCACAAGTGTGTAAACCCCCCCCTCATTTAAAAGAAAGGGGGCAAAAAAAATCACTTTATGATTTTACACCTTGCAGCCATGTGTGGTTTTATTCATTCACATCCTTACATGTGTGCTTCGAAAGGGCGCCCACCTTAAAAATTATTTTTACCCAGCAGCTGCACGCACGCCCGCCGTAGACGCGGCCGCGCTCCCATCATCATCATCATCATCATCATCATCCCCCCTTCTCTCTCTCTCTCTCTCTCTCCCTCTCTCCATTGAAATGTGTCACACGGGCGCGTTTTGCACATCTGACCATCCAGCAACATCGAGATTTCACAGCAGCGGGATGTGTTGACTGCTCATTTATTTGGATGTTGTGTGCGTGCGTGCGTGCCCGCGTGCGTGTGTGTGTCCGTCGACGAGGATGGGGAGTCTGTGCGAGAGCGGAGCGGAGGGGCGTGTGTTGCCGCTGCATTGGCTCAGCATCGCAGTCTCGTTACTGCGGGTAGTGCACACCTGAAGCATGTTCCAGCCGCTGTGTGTTTTTTATTTTAAAAATCGCTCCCGAAAAGGCCGCCTCTGTCACACACATATATGAAGTTCAGTGGCAGCTTATCTGGTTTAAAAGAAAAAAAAAGGCAGAAAGAAAGAAGGGGAGGAAAAAAAAAAAAAAAAGGGGGGGGGGGGTGTTCAGATGTGTGTTTGTGTGATGGGGTTTTCACAGGCGACTCCCCGTGCGCCAAACCCACCCTTTCCAACATGCAGCGGCACCCACACAGCATCAATAATGAATCCAGATGTCCATGTTGCGGGGTAAATATGAACTGACTACATGTTCAAGCGTAGCAAAAAAAAAATAAAAAATGTTAAAAAAAAAAAAAAAAATCAGTAATCGCGGCTGTGGACGGTTCATGTACATACATATATATAAAAATAAGCCTGACTGGCAGCAGTGAGAGACTCTGCAATTCACTGTAACAGCGTGTTCCTTACAGCAGCTACATATTATTTATGTTCTCTGCAGTCCCTCAGTGTGCCTCTTTAGATTTTAGCCCAATTCTCTTCAATGGGATTCATCACTGCTGTAGGTTATCACAATATGGGACATTCAAAGAGCGTTTCGGGGCCTAAAACTGGGCTCATGAACACCTCTGTTCAGATCCCCCCCCCACACACACACACACTCACACTCACACACACATGTCTGAGCAAATGTGTCAGTGAGGCGGCCATGTCTTTATTACATAAAACAGTCCTGCTCTGTTTACTCCTGTTTGCCTCAGATCTGGATGAATGAGGTTCTGATGTGGAAGGCGACACATGCTCCCTTGCAATTAAATAGGGTGGCAGACATTTGAATTTCTATTCAGCTCCCTCTTCAATGCCAAACACTCCAAAAGTCTCTGCGCAGACACACAACAGTGAAACTGTCTGTCTGCTACACTTGTTGAGCTCAGAAAACCCTGTAATATTGATTTGTCGAGTGGATTTGTGCTTCTGTATCCCTGAAGCCAGGCGAGACGTACAAAATAAGCGTCTCCTAGCAAATGATTTTTTTTTCCGAAATATGCAGCGTTTTGTGAATTTTCAGTCAGCGAAGTGTCTTAGTGAGCATGTGCAATCATTCACAATTGAGCTGTTGTAGTTTTGTTGTTAATATTATCCAAATGAGACAATCTGAGGGGATAAAATCCCCTTTCAGACAACACAAGTTTGAGGCATCCCAAACAAAAAGTGATAAAGTTAGATCTTACTGACATGTCTGCTACAAGCCATGTCTACAAACACAGAAGCTACTGTTATAAATGAAAAACTCCTTTATAAAAATAGAAATTTTGTTGCCCAATTCTCTTTCTCTTCTCGTCTTGAGTTTTGTGATGTTCAGACAACGCTATGTGGCCAAAGCTTGGCAAAGCAGACGGATGATGCAGTGCCACGTCGCTGCTTCCATCCAATTCTTGTGATTCTGATTTTTGTTTTCGCTCAATACCCATCACACAATCTGATATGCCACAACATAGATTATACACTTTGACAAATTGTGACCCAAACTTTATCAGGCCAACTCACATTGTTTTGATCTGTGGCCTTTGCTTCATCAATCATGTGATCAGTGCAGTCAGTATCTTCATTCATTTGGATCATCCATCCATTTTCTATACTCCGCTTAATCCTCACTAGGGTCGCGGGGGGGCTGGAGCCTATCCCAGCCGACTTAGGGCGAAGGCAGGGGACACCCTGGACAGGTCTCATTTGGATCATAAATGTGAAATTCGACAAACTTCAGAGAAAACTGACAAAACGCTCTTTGAGTGTCTGTGTGGGACTCGGTTGCAGGGAGAGTTTCAGTTCGCCGTAGGCCAATGCTCACTGGATGCCTACCAAAGTTTTTGCTATTTTCATTCAGATATCAAAAGAGTTATTATTTCCCGTCCTGCTCTAAAATGACAGCAACAGCCCCGAGGACCTTGATATTTCCGTTTGCACACAGACACAGATTCAGTTTCAGTGACAACAGAGTTTCCCCACCTGATAGTGGAGAGTATCAAGATTCAAGGCAGTCAATATGTTGCTAAGTTGGATTGATCCTGAACATGGCAGTAGGCAGCGTTCAGATGGTGCTTGTGTCTGTCACATCCATGGAAAACAATGTGTTGCGTGTGGGACATTTATCAAAACACGACGGAGCAGTCGGTATTAGCGGTCATCTGTTAGCACGAACAACAGTAGCTACGTACTAACACGTGGTGTTAACTGTCAAAAACTATACTTTCAGCTTGTTTGATTATTTGTTTTCTAATATTTCTTGCACTGTATTCTGTCTTTTCACTATCTCTGGCCTGAATGACATAAATGTTGTTGTAAGTCACATTGTTACGACCATAACTGCGGTGATTCTATGTTGGGTTGAGCGCTGCTAAAACATGAGCTACGACTCCGTTCTGTTTCTGAACACAGACAGAAGCCTGAAACTGCTGCTGCTGCTCTGATAACGTGCTGCACCTCCTCTGTAGAAACGGTGTGAGCATTGGGCCAATCATGCACCAGGATCCCGTATCACAAAACTGTACCAAACAAAATGCACAGTCTTTACAACTGCAGCTGATGATTATTTTTACTGATGAGGAAGTAAAGTTTGCTGTCAGAGTTTCTCACTTGCATGGTGCTGTGTTTAAGCGTTACATTTGACCATCAGTCAAAGGCGCAAAGATACTCAGTTTGTATGTATATTTGGAGGCTGAAGCCAGAAAACCTTTTTAATAGTGTTGCAGATCTGTCAGATCAACTGGCTGAAGATGTTGTTGTGTTATAATCAGTAAAGGTGCAGTCCTGTGTGCAGTGCAGTGACACTGATGCTGTCGTGTCTCACTAAATGAAAATGCAAGTATAAATGCTATAATATGGGGGAAAAAACAAACAAAGTGTACATGAAGTAATCGTACACATTTTGACACACCAGCCAATGTCTTTTGATTTAATGGTGCAGCAAAACAAAGTGAGAAATATAAGTGCAGTGCTTATGTTGTGTTTCTTCCCACTTCGTCTGGTGAATACTTATTTGCTGTGTGTCACTAAGACACTCTTATCTGAGGTGGAACTCTCCACACAGCTAACTGAAATAAGGGTAAAACTTGGGTTAGATATTCCATCCATCCATCCATCCATCCATCCATCCATTATCTATACACCACTTAATCCTCACGAGGGTTGCGGGGGGGCTGGAGCCTATCCCAGCTGACTTAGGGCGAAGGCAGGGGACACCCTGGACAGGTCGCCAGTCTAACGCAGGGCCACACTTAGAGACGGGTTAGATATTGACAATCCAAATTAGTTTGAGAATTAAGCTTTAAGACTGAAGTCGCACCACTCCAGCAGACAGCCCCAACCGCATGCCAGTGTACTTCAATCATATGATATTAACTAAAACTAAACTCGGTGCAAATTTAGAGTATGTAAGCTCGACAGTGATGGTGAATAAATGCACTATTTCAGTTATTAATAAGTTACCCTAATGCACTGTTTTTCATTTTCTACATAAACAGTTGTGTGAGTTTTTTAATGTGAAATCAACAGTAATGATTTTGAAGGCCACTCTACAAAAAGAGCGTCCTCTTGGGTGTACACAAGCACAAAACAACTAACAAAAGTAGCTCATGCGTTGCGGTTGCACTTGGAGGTTTTGTTAGGTGACAGAGACTGCAATTTTCTCCAGCCTGAGAGGAAGACTGCAGTTGTGGAGGCTCTTCAAAGCCCCACCAATAAACATGTTTTACATTAACAATGGATCAAATGTCTGTGTGTAATGTGAGAGGGGTCGCTCGCAGCTCGCATTAACTCGCAGAGAATTATCAGCTGGCCACGCAGCTTTTTGACCTCTTGTAGCTCATTTTTCTGATATGACTGTTTAAAAAAGTATTGTGCCGTTCAGTGTATCTGGGTTTAACAGTCCCATTTGCAACAGCAGAAGCTAAAAGCGATGATAAACTGCTTCAAATCGCACCAAATCAGGAATTAAACTCGTAACTGCTCCCGAAAAGTGCCGGGACACACGGATTGATGTAACAAGCAACAATGGCAATAACAGAAGGCTTTTTTAAAAAAAAAAAAAAAAAGGGCAATGGACTGTATAACATAATAAAAACAGCACATTTTAAGCATAATATCCAGTATATCTGCTAGCAGTCACTTAAAAAAAATATTTAAATTCACCCATGTCAGACGTACAGAAGGTGTACATACATTAAATATTGCTGTATAAATTAGGCTGCGATTAATTACTCACGAATGTAGCTCTGTAACACTCGCAGTCGGGTGACGGGTTTGGATTCAGGAGCAGAGTCAATAGTAATCCACAGCATACACGCTCCAGGGACTGAGCACACACACAATGACACACAAGGTGGAAGGGATTTTAATGTGAACATATTGGTCTGTGGCAAATATATTGTACTGCTCTGGCAACACTAGTCTCTTCCTGGTATGCCATTAAAGCAAATTTGACTTTGAATTTGAATTTGAGAGAGTATGGCCTGTGGCAGCGGGGGACTGCTCTATCTCGCTAGTCTGCATAGTAACAGGATGGAGAGGGAGGCCTGCTTTAACCTTTCAGCTGAGTCAATCTCTCTCTGTCTCTCTGTCTCTCTCCCTCTCGTCGTCGCCGGTCATACATTTTTACTCACTATTTTGTCGTAGTACAACTAGCATCCTTTCTGGTAGACGCAACATTGTGTCGCTGAAACTGTTCTAGACAGAATGAGAGGAGCGAAGGATGGAGCGAGCCAGCAGTACAGTGTGTGTGTGTGTGTGTGTGTGTGATTCTCAGTGGTCTGGAAGTAAATGTGTTGTTTTTTTTCGTTTTTTTCTTCTTTTTTTTCTCTCTGTCTCTCGCAAACACAAAAACTCCAACAGTAAAATGAGAACTAGAGACATATTTACCAAGTTTATACTGTGCTAGTGGCCAAGAGGCTTAATGTGTTCAGCGTGTGGTTCTTTTGAGCAGTGCAGGGATCTGGTTTCAACCACACGAGGCAGGTTAGGATGCACATCTTGTCTGTCTGGCACCTAACCACACACATAACTCACACCAAGTGCATCAATTCAGATGTTTTCAGAATCCAATATGTGTGGTGATTAATGGGCTCTTGTGTCTCTTAGCACAGCTTTTTAAAATTTTTTTTCCTTTTTTACAATGTCTCTTCCACCATCTGTCTGTCTTTTGTGTCCTCCATCTTTGCATATCTGTGTCCATTCTCCTCCTCCTCCTCCTCCTCCTCCTTCTCCTTCGCTTTCTCCCCTCCATCTATACCTCTTCCCTCACTGCCCTACTTTCCCCATCATCAGCAGCATGGAGAGACTTCTGCCTCTTGACAGCATATTTAATGTTTAATGCACTTTGATTTCCACCCAGACTCTTACAAGCCGGAGAGGAGAGAGGAGAGGAGAGCAGTGAGTTTGATAACAGAGTGAAAGGGAGAGAGAGAAAGATAAGAGAAGGCCGTGGTAATACGGGGCATGGCTTGTGATCTGAAATGACTGGGAAAAAATTAAAATTATGACAAATGCTGAATGCTGAACACGACATGACCACTGCACAAAGTCAAACAACACTATGTCCAAAACTGTGTTAACAGCTTTATGAGGCTCTGCAATGCTCTGAGCTAAAGATAAGCATGCTAACATGCGCACAATGACAATACCAAAGCATTTATGGGTGCAATTTTACGCATGGTCACCATTTTAGCTTTCTGTACAGCCATGCTAACACTTCCTAGTTAGCACTAAAAACAACATTTTAAAGAAAGTCATTATTTTTTCAAATATTTGCAAAGAAAGTAAAGTATAAGACACCAGATGTTACTAGAGAAACTACGTAGAGATTACAAACTACAGGTAAAGGACATGGCTATATTATAAGTGGTGGATGCTGGAGTTCAATCACAATCCTAAAGCATCCAAACATTTTACACAGGAAGTTAAAGAAATATAAAACTCTAATGGTGTACAACTGCACAATACAAAGAGTAATGCTTGTTCTTGTTTGCAGCAGGAGATGACCTATCAATTGATTTTTAAGCCACAGGGGCTTTTCTTTCTTTTTCTTTTGGTTGTAGGACAGTGAGCTGACGGTACATGACAGTTGTTTACAACATATATCTTCAATTCTTACTAGTCATTTTAAAAAAATTGTATCAGAGTGAGATTGTTATAGGTAACTTTCATTGGAATACCTGTGAATTTCCGCCTGAAGGTGAGGCTAAACACAGGATACACACAACATCCAAGTCCTTAGAAACAGAGGAAGTCTGTGGAGAATATCTAATGTAGTTGTCACCATCTAAACTGTAGGGTCATGTGATTTACACATTCAAAAAACAAAAAACACCTTAGGTTCCACAGTTATAACCATTTGTCCAAATATGTATTGGAAACCGAGCATTCTGGGCAGTCAGCCAATCAGTGCTACCAAAAGACAATGACCTGTGTATTCTCTGGGTAAGCAGCTTTAACTGAAACAAACAGGCCTCTTCATTTAAGGATTAATATATGCCTGTGAGTCTACAAGTGAAAATGGCTCATCCTCTGGTGAGAATAAATGTGCTCATTAAATGCGATTAAGCATTAACACGGCACCGAAGTTTAGACACATTTGTGTACAAGAGAAGATGACATTTCAATCATTAGTGTGGAGATAGTAGGTCAGAGTAAAAAAAAAAAAGGCTGCACAGGAAAGAAAGGAAGGGCTTAAATCATTGATAATTTCTAAATTGATGTTTTAACAACATTTTGATAAAATAGTTGAGACAATCTCAACTTATAAGTCCAACTTTGTTTCTCCTGTATTGTGGATGTTTCTGCTTTGTTACAAAGTAGGAAAGACAACAAGAAAGACACACAAACTACCACAAGTAAATCAAAGCATATGGTCAGCATATGTCCACTGATGTTGCCACAGAAACATGTGGGCATGACATGTGGGGGGAGGCACGACAGAGGGATGTGATGGCATTGCGTGTTGTTGTTACTATGTGCACAAGACAACAGAGCACCCAGCTGCAGCTCTGCTTGACTTACACACACAATGTATTTTATTCAGCTCCTCAGAGTCTCTTATGTCATGGGGAGTAACATCATCACTGCACATTTTCTGTTCTCATGGCCCAATTACCTCCATGCTAATTTTGGCTGAAGTGATTCCACTGCCTCATATACAGTAGCATACAAACACACCCACACCCACGCCCACACAGTCGACACGCTTTCAGATCAGCCTTCCTATAGAAAGTAAACACTCACATACCACCTCACACAAACATAAACACAGCTGAACATGAAAACACATGCACACACAGTCTCACACTGGCATAACACGCACACACAACCCGCTGAACTCTTTCTCTCTCTCATGTTATCATTTGAAATTCCGCTTCAAGTACCCGCGTCTCTGTTGCTGTTGCAGCCTGCAATAAAACATGCATGCACAACTCCTCGGTCTGTTCGGCACCGCAGTCGGCCAACTGGATCGCTGGCATGCTGGCTTTTCTTCAACTGTGCAAAGCGGCCTCTGGCTTGTTCATGTTATTGTAGTTCTGAGCAGAAATTTTGTCCATTTTTGGCAAGCAAGTTCAATTAAAAAATGGTTGTTTGTTTCATATAAGTGATGGGAAAATACAGATTAAAGCAAATAAGCTCACAGTTGAGAGTGCATGTATGGTATATGTTAACATCAATAGAAGCTGACAGTCTCTATGTTTTACAGATACATTTCAGTATCATTATGTTGCTATTTTTTCATAATTATGCTAATTCTTCATAGATGAATGACGTTAAAAACAGATCTATTGAGAAATAATAATTATATTTGATTTAAATACAGGATTTACATCACCCAAGGCACACTTTAATGCAATTAACTGCTCATACAGAGTGGAGCAGCACTGTTTTCTGAGTCTTTTGGGCTTTAAAAATACACAGACATAGGAAAGCATTGGCAGATTTTTCTTTGTTTTAATCAAGTTAATTAAGTGACATCAACATGCTTGCAACACAAATCCACTCCAGGTTGTATGCAACTTTGGATTTTACAGAGATCACAAAGGGCTAAGAGGAAAAAACATGACCCAAGCTACAGTGGACTTTTGCAGAAGAGATAATATCTTGCAAACTTTTTTTTTTTTTTCCAGACGTAACACCATTTGGTACTTATCTTCATTTTACATCCTGGCAGTTGTTAGTAATGCTCCAGCAGAGTTGGCTAAAACGTTTGTGATTTCTTCACATGAATCTGCTTCAGCAAATTCTTACTATAAAACTAATAATAATGTTTTCTTTTATTGAGAAAAGGTTCAAGGGTTGGTCCGCCCAAATAATAATATAAAGTCCAGTCTTGCTTCCTGTTAACAGAATGTAGTTTGTTTGATGAGGTTTTGAGAAATCTGCCAGGCTGTTTCCCATCTTGCTGCATGGCTTAGCTGATCATCTCCTGGCACAGATTCATATTCAATGGCCAGATATGGCATTGATTGTCTTTGTCCAATTCTTTACAGGAAAAAAGTAAATAAGTGCATTTTCCAAACCATCCTTTTAATTTGGTGACATGGAGGCACTTCATTTCATGACTTTGTAAGTAACAGCTAAAATTGTGCCCACAATTGAGAAAGAGTGATGACAAATGTACTTTAAAGTTACAGAAACACGTGCAGATTACAGACTATGCTTGTATATGACAGACTTAGCGAGAGGAAAACAAACAGTGACAACCACGTTGCACTGCAGCTCTGTTGTCTAGTAAAACTTGATATTGCATNTGTGTGTGTGTGTGTGTGTGTGTGTGTGTGTGTGTCCAGTAGGTCTGTCCATGCATAAATGTCCCCCTGATGTGTGCATGTGTGTCAGCCTCCTGCGACATGCTAAACTGAACTGTCCTGAACTGCTGTCATCTCTGTCTGGAGACGCCATCATCATCACCATTCATCCAAAATCTCTGACAGATGGCAGGGGACCAGAAAAAAACACACATAGTCAGCAATCACTCTTGGTCAGTGTGTGTGTGTGTGTGTGTGTATGTGTGTGTGTGGCTGCTGACTTTACTGTATCAATGCATGAATGAAAAACTTTTCTTCTTATGTAGTAAAAACAGAATCTATGTAATAGTAGTCATCAATTATAGACCATAAAGTCATCACACCCAGAAACAATGTCAGTGGCTTTTTTCGTAAGTGCAAACATGAAATAATCAACAACTATTTTGATAATAAATAAAAGAAAGAAATTTTAGGCAAAATTAAAAAATAAAAATAAAATGCTGGTTCGAGCTTCTCAATTTTGAATATTTTCTGGTTTCTGTCATCTTACATCACTCGAAACAAAATATCTTGATTATTGGTTGAGTAAAACAAAACGTGTGTTCGCTGACACTTTATAGATCAACCAATTCATCCAGAAACTAATCTGTAGATTAATCAATAATGAACATGAGCAGATGCGTCGTCCTATGCATTTGAAGTGGAAACATTTAGTTAATTACAGAATTAGCTGTTGGATCAAACATTAATTAATCAATTAAGTCATGTAAAATGGCAAATATTCTATTCCTAGTTTCTGAACTTTAAGCATTTGCTTCTTTTTTCTGTTTCATATCGCTGGAAAGTCAGTGTCTTCACACTTTGGAAGGGTCGTCAGTTTCTTTTACTTATTATACTTTTGTCAAACTCCTACTTGTTTCTGTTTTCGGTTGATTTTTTTAAAAGAAAATTTTACAATTAAAATTTACTTGCAGGTAATTATGTTAAAGTTATCTTTAAGTTATCTTCAAAACCCTTTTCTGTCTAAAAAGTGCATCATCTTTGAATTGAGATTTCCAAACAGTATTTGGATGGACAAGCCGTAACAGCAGATCGATAGACAGACTTTCTTTTTCACTATTTTTTTTCTGTTTTCTTCATTCCCTCACTCCCTCAGCGATTTCCTCTCAGCATCACAAGAAAATCCCATGCCGAGGCTTTCACAGACGGGTGTTGCTGTACTTCATAGGGGTGCTGTTGGCAGAGCAGTCATGTTACAACAGACGGAGATAAAAAAGAAAGATGCAGGGGAGACGGGAGAATGTAAGAATGTAAGGAAAAACTAGTTAATGATGAATGAGCACAAAAGAAGTCATATTTCTTTGTTCATCTGAATTCAACAGCAAGATGAGAATTGCTAAACCAAGTCATTTTTTTAACCACTCCTTGAATTTAAGCCTGATTATCTCTGTTTGTTTGTACCAGATTAGCTAAACTAATCTATACAGGAAGTTGCACCTACGTGTTTTGGAGACGTGGTTTCTTCTCCCTTGGCTTAGCAGGACTGTTAATACGACCTTATAGCTGAAACGACCAGAGCTGTCAGTTGTTGTAGCCTGGTATTAGCAGATGACAAAAATAGGATGGGAAGCCAATTATATCAATAATGTTGTGACCATGTGCTTTAGCTGGGTTCAGAATATGGATGGTGGAGATTATGAGTATCAACTGGGGATTTAGGGGCAAAGCGTGGACAGCTGAGATGATTTTCAACGGAAGAGCTCCTGAATGGACTTAGTGAACTATCAGCGTAAGATGGAAACAGATGGAGTCAGAAAAAGCTTAGAGGAGAGGTTGTCTGCTGCTTGTTTTAAAGGACTGAGCTGCTCTTAAGGAGTTCCTTGGAAACAGATTGTCTTTGTAAGAACCTTAGCATGCTATAAAGACGAGCCAACCTAATTGGACTACTGGCAACCTTTGTCTAGAAGAAGTCAACATGCTCTCCATCCTGTGCAGGCATGTGCAATGAAGAGCAGCCACAGTGCAATACAGTTTTTCAAAAGCATTAAAGCATCTGAACACTCATTACAGATTAAACAAAATTTTAAACACGCGTCTTTCCAAACTAGCAACAATTCTGTGCTCGTGAAAGAAACTTGCTATTGGTTGAATTCCACGGATGATACAGAGCATTAAGGCGAGGTAAATTAATCCAATTTCACAGCGGGCTGGTGAGAGGTGAGGACAGCCGAGCCAGGGCTGCACTAATTAGCCATATATCTGTCACTATCGATTGTATCAGGGAGCCTACAAAAAGCCTACCGTTTTCTTCTTTATCATGCACAAACACATGCATAAAGGTACAACGTCTCACAACTACAACCGATTTTTCCTCATGCTTTCCTTATTGGGAAGCTAAATAACCTCCGCGCCCAAACTGCACAAAGAGCACAGTCAGAAACCACACGATAGGAACGATGGCGTGAACCTGCGCTGTGTGTCGGCTCTACATGCGTGTTGTATGTACTGTGTCCTGCTCGATGAGTGTGCTAATGTACCTCTGGATGACAGGCCAGAGATGCGTTCGCTGAACGCTGCAGGCAATCACAGCTGTTTCAGGGGAGAGGAGAGGAGAGGTGAGCAGAGGTGAGGATGTACAGAGAACAGTAATGAGATGAAGAGTCTACAGACGCTCTTTTTGCCATCTTTTAGCACGACGGCATTTTGCAAATGATCACAAAGCATGGATGAGTGAAAGGTATTCATGTGTAGGTATTTAATGCAGGTTAAATGAATAGTCCACCAAAATTATTGCAGTTTATCCCAACAGTAACGTTAATGTTGGAACTAAATTTTGTGGCAATCTTCATATAAAAATTAACGTACCATCACCCACTGGTTTGTCTGATTTGAGGCCTATAGAATTGCTTTATGGTTGAAAACCTTCCAAAACATAGTCTTTGTCATTTGTCCATTTTCTACAGAGTGTGGATTGAACAAGCTGTGGTCACTCAGTAGCACTGGCTGAAAAGCATCACAACGAAGCCACATATGAGCACAGTTTGGACGATAACTTCCATAAACTACTGAAATTAAGAAATGATTTTGTTAATATTAGCTTATCTATCGACAACACTGTCGATGTTGTTGCTAGACAACAATCACATTTGAGAAATAGTCAAAATACAGTTATTTACCTGGGGTCAGGAGTTAGTCTCCCAACTCCAGGTTAGGAAAAACTAATGAGTACTTATTGTACTGAAGGCTAAAAGCGCATATGCAGAAAGTGCATTAAAACAGGGAACCATTAAGAAAATAAACATTTACATGCGGAAATAACGGGATTTCAGAATCCCTTAAGGGTCTGTTAGTACAATTAACCGAAGAACAAGCCGGT
Organism: Stegastes partitus; assembly: GCF_000690725.1. Taxonomy (NCBI): domain Eukaryota; kingdom Metazoa; phylum Chordata; class Actinopteri; family Pomacentridae; genus Stegastes; species Stegastes partitus. The sequence goes on along the minus strand of NW_007578193.1, from coordinate 415,258 downwards.
GAACTGAAAAGTGATTAAAACAAGCAAATGAACAGCAACTGTCTGTGGAAAATATATTGCCTACTTCACCGATAAATTATGACAAAATAGCAGTCATGTCGCAAATGAATCAAAGCAACGAGCATCATGTCCCTCCTGACCCGCGTCAGCTTGTCTCTTACCCCAGACCAGCTATGTCAGTCACCCCAGGCAAACTCCCAAACATGCCTCTCTTTCAGGCCTAATATCTGCTTAATAGTGGAATCGTTATCGAAATGACCTCCAACACATTGATCAGAAAAGGGGGAATTTAGCTAATGGCGTCATATTGACTCGAGAAAAAATTTATCAGGAGAGACTTTAATGATTTTTCAATTGGAGCTGATTGGTATTTTTGCACTGGCCTCAATTTAAAGATATTATAGCTGCCACTTGGCGTGAGAGGAAAATTCAAGAGATCACCATGAGAATCTTTTCAAAATTTCACAGCAATCCATCCAAGAGTTACTGAGATATTTCATTTCGGACCAAAGTTGTGGACCAACTATCAGAGTGACTCCGGTCTCAGAAAAAATGAAAAAGACATAGAAGCAGATCCGAGGTGAGAACTTGAGCTGTTTATCTGATAACATACAGTACTAATACTCCAGATACAACATGTGAAAAATAATTACAGTTTCCCGACAGATTCTGCTCCCATTCTATGATCTAGTAATTATCACCACACAGTCGAATAATTACAGTAGCAAGAAATTACAATTAACCAGTTGTGTGACTTACTGGGGACTCCTCAGCACTACTATGTGTGTGTGATTGAGCTTTACCCAGCAGATTACTCCACCGAGGCCAAGTCCCTACAGATAAAATGTGATAGCAGATTAATGGCCTAACATATTAAAGTCACAATCCCTATTATTTCCACTTGTATCAGTGCTTAATCAGTTAATATCTAACAGCTGAGTTCTTCTTCACCGGAGCTCAGAACTCTTGTGTTTCACCTTTAACATAAAGTAAAATTAATCACAGTAGATTGAAGTCATCGCTACATACAGCTGTTTTCCAGTTTAGGGCTTTATATAACTAAATGTGCTGAAGACTTTATTGTCTTATTTGATGCATTTACATTAAAAAGGTAAAAACACTGTGAAAATGTTCTACATCAGAAAAGAAAAAAAAAATTGACATGTGCTAAATATGCTCACAAAATATTCAATACATGCTAACCACATGCCAATTCATGATTTATATTTTTGATTTGGCTGAAATCAGGGACATAATAATCCAGATCATCTTTTAGTGATGTTTTGAAGATGCTGCCCTCCAAGAAAAAGAATTCATGTAACAAAATAAACAATATATGGGTCATTTCATCTCAAATCATCAAATTTTTAGAACAATTTCTGCTCCACCATTTCTGGTATCCCTGAAAATTTTATAGCATACGATATTAATATTTATAAAGATATACATTTGCACATTGAATTTTATAGTTATGCTTGAATAACAAAATATCACAAAGTATTTCAGAGAAAAGCCTGAAATTTCTGCTGTTTTTTCTTAAAATGCCATTGACTCAGAGTCTGCTATATTGAACAAGTAGATCAAATAGGCTCTGATTCTGGGTTTGCCATGGGTCTGAAAATAAAAAATATACCCATATTAAAAAATTTTTTTAAAAAAATGCTATATTTGGAGAACCATTTTAAAAGCGAAAATGAAAATTTCTGGATTTTATAGTTCCTGAGATTTTGCTGTTCAAACATACTGAGAATAGAATGACAAGCATTTAAAAAGAAAAAGAAAAAAACATATCAGAAGTATTTAATATATCAGTCTAAAATTTTATAGATACTATTTTAAATATCCACAGTTTATGATAATAATTAAATTTTATTAAAAAACAAACTCTCAAGCAAATGTAGAGATGGTTTAACTGGGCTGGGGTCATTTAAATAGAGTAAAAAAGTTCCTAAAAGCTCAGAGTCATAGTAAGAATTTTAAACTTCACTTCAACAGCACAACTAATGGAGAACATAGAATGCAAAGTATGTTGCTATTCAACGTGTTTTCTACTTTAAATTGTGACATGTACAATACAGTGGTACAAAACATGATAATAAAACGGAAAATACAACAAATAGCATTAAGTAAAACAAAGACAACAAAAACTGATATTCTATTAATTTTGTCTGTCCAGAGAAAAGTAGGATCATCAAGTTCACAGAGAGAAGAGGTGGGATGGAGCATCAAAACTTCACTTCTTGCTCTCTTACAGTTCACAGTTTTTGTGCTTAACATGACCAAATAAAAAAACGTCCATAGCCAAATCACATCAGAACATTGTGTTCTTTTTGTAATGGTAACCATTTTGGAAGTTGGCAAAAGGTTTGAAACGCTTATGTATCATTCTGGATGGTAGTTGCTGTGGAAGTTGTCCTTCCCATTGTGTTAATTTCTTCGGTTGTGATGTGTGAGCTTGCATTTGGCATTTGGGCGCTTTTCAGCAGTTACAGATCAGAAGTTATAGATCATTTTCCAATTACGATCAGTCCCTCCTGTTGCTGTATTGAGTCTCATTTCAGGGAAAAAGAAGACTCACGGGGCGCTCAGCTTGACTGCTAGGCACACAATAACAGAGGTCTGATGACGCACAAAACCGAATGTCATTTCAGTTAATTACAGAGTTAAGACTTTAAATCATATTCCGTTTCAAAGTCATAACTGTGATAAAAGCCTTAAAAAGACCTTTCATCTGTTCAAATAAGTGAATGTTTTAAGCGCTATCCAAAAGACTTTGTTGAGGTAACGTTTCAATATAATCATAGTTCACTTGGGTTCATTAAATTGGTAACAATAGATTAGAAAACACCTCTGAATTCTTTCCCAGCTTCGCATGACAAACCCAGTAATGCCCTTCATTGATAGGTATGATGTCTACATAATGTATACCTGTGGCGAAGCTGTTGTGAACAGATCTGTTGAACATACAAAATACCTATCTGATTAAAAAAAAGTAAGAAAAAGTTCATTTTGGGGCATCGTGGTGGTTTTCAGGCTGTGATTGGGCCACTTGGAGTCAATCAAATCTGCCTATATTGCCATATTGCTGAAAAAAATAGAGTGAGGTGTATATTAAAGCTGATAAATTTAAACCGAACGCTTGTGGACGGGCAAACCAGACATTTAATCCATGCGTGTTAAAGTGAAGCGGAGCCATATGGTTTGCAGTGGATCAGAAGCAGTGATCCTGAGGATGATACTGCCCCAGCTGAACCTTTGTACAGCGCATTTACACCATCTGATGTTTATCGTTGCAGCGTGGTCGCAGCCCCGATAGCACTGATCTCACACAATCACATCGCTCATTATCACATATGGTAAACGGCTTATGCATGTTAATGTAGCTTTGGAATATCGGTGCCTCTGTCGTGCACATTGCTGACGCTTGGAGAGAAATTAAGAGCGTTTCTCTGTCAAGAAAACAAGAACTAAGTCTGGACAAGTGATGTTCCCTTCCTCTTATGTATTTACCAGTTTCACAGGTTAGTTAGTCTCTTTTCCTTTCTGTTGTCTGGGGTCTGCTGTTTCACCAAGTGAGATCACAAGAGGAGGCCATATGCTCTCTTCTCTATACACAGATGTAGACTTTAAACGTATACGCGCGCACACACACACACAAATGCTCGTACAACACACCAGACAAACACGCACGGATCCATGACCAACACTTGGATGTCCCACAGAAACTGGCCCTCCTCTCATCCTCGGGATAAAAGGGGAGATAATGCATTATACATTTTCTCCTCTTTTTAACTGCTCATTACAGTACAGTCAGAGCCTCTGCCTAAAAAAAGGTCGTTCCTAATGAGACGAAGCTTGCTACATAACCCCGTCCTTTTCATTCAAGTGCGGCGCTTGCCCCATCTCACAGCACAGTTGATGTTCAGTCACAATAACCAAATGGTTTATCGCAGTCTGTTTTTTTTTTCTTCTTGCATTTTGCTCCTGTAATTTCAGATTAATATTTATAGCTGCAGTGAACAGCATGCTCATTATTTATATCACATTACAGTGGAGTCTATAGGCTGTCAGAATCACTTTCTTCTTCCATGAAATGCACTGATGAGGTGAAACCAGGTAAAGGCCATTAATCCTCACTGGTTTATTACAGTGAAGTTAGACTCATCGCAGATGCAGATAAAGAGAAGTTGATGAATTAGGGAAGGATTTTCAAACTTCAGGATTATTAAAATGTAGATTATGCAAAAAAGGGCTGCTGCTCAGTATCAGGAATATATTATTTAGTTCCCCCCGTAACTGTCTTATGTTTTACAGTTTTAACAGTACTGAAAAATGAGCTCACTTTATCGAATCGCTTCATACTATTAAAAGACACAATCTAGACCAAGCTGTATAAGTTTTCCGTTGGTATGATGTGAGATTAAATTAATGTTAAATCTATCAGTATAAAATCCGTGTGAACCTGCAACACATAAAGTAGCAGATATGCAACATAAATGACCATCACAGATGAGTCGTTTTTCACTTCCTCTTGATATCAGATTTTCTCACTGTGATTCACCATAATCTTGATTTAAAGCATTCTTACAGTGAAACACAAATTGTACATAATGTTCTTTTTCATTTTGTCCCCTTAAGATGTTGACCAATCCGTCTGATGGGGGGAAAGTTACTCAGGTCACATCATGGCTGTTAAAACAAATCGTGGCTCCTTGATAGGACTAGTTACTATTTACTTTATATGTAATAAAGTAATGAGAAAAAGTAAAATATTTATCTCAGCTGTCCATACTTTGTGCAAAACGGAATTTTTTCACTTGCTGTGCTTGCCTATAGCTCAACAAAGTGTTGTTTTCCATAGGGTTCTATGGCTGGACTCCATATGGCCAACTGTCTCCTGTAAAGTACAATTACACAGAACTAAACTGCAACAGCAAAAACATTTTGAAGGAAACACAAGTTGGCTGAATTACATTTCCTATCAATGTATTGAAGAAATATTGTTAATTTATGTATTTTGCAAGTGGCAAGTATGTTGATACTAAACGTGTCACTAATATACTTTTTTTTAAATATTCTTTTTTTCTACCAAAATACCCATTTTTGCAGTACATTGTTCACTTGTTGTCACTACAGCCTTGCTAAACCTTTCTTACGGTTATCTTAAGGCACCCACAGCACTTGGTTAAGATTAGGGTCATTTTGTGGTTTTGACTAAATGGTAGTGAATGCATTGTAAAGTTTTCTGTTGGTGTCTAAAAATAATCTCAGAGGAGACTCTAGATGTGAACTGTCCTGCACTTTGTACGCCCACCATCCACCCCAACCACCTCCTGACAACTGTGATGCATTTCACAAATGTGGCACGTCAGTCATTCAAAATCAAACAGTCGCCCTGAAAGCAGTCCTGCCAGCAATTTTGTTGCCTCTTTAAAACAACTGGGAAAACATTTTAGCGGTGTGTAAACATCATTTCTAAAGGACAGGGTTAATATGAAGCATACAAGTACGCATTCTTAAAGCCACAGTGATATGTAAGCAGGGCCATGGTTTAAAAGCCTTTAAACAGATTTAGACAGTAAATACCTTGCTTAACTCCACGGTAAGCAGATAGATTGGATACGACTGACACTGATCTCGTTATGTAGTGTCCTTTTGTAGGAGACGCAGGATTGCGAGCAGGATTGATCTTAAAACTTGTTAATATAGCTGCATGAAAGCCTTCTGTGGGGGGTAATAAATGTTTCATTTTCTTTACTCATAAGTCATAGCAATCAACATTTTATACTTTGATGTTTTAACTGAAAAATCTTTCTTGCTAATGTAATCACTCATTCGAAGTCTTACAATAAATTAAGTTGAATTCCAGTTTTTATCTGTTAGCAGAGTGAATAGGATGGAATATCGTTTTATTAGTCCCATATGGGGAAATTTGCAACGTTGGTGGAAGGAGATGATAATAGAACAATTAATACTGGTATCTATTTTATGTCTTTATAAGAGATACGTTACTTTGGCCAGAGAAATATCATGTGTTCATTCTTAAAATACATGGAAATATCCGTCCTTTTTTAGAGCTGCTTCCATCAGGTAGACACAAAAGCAAACTTTTCCGTGAGTTTTATTTGGTCTGTACTTAAATAGTAATACCCTCTCATTCTGAGTCCGATGTTGACAAAACCTCTCACCTTTGCAGATTTATATATTATATCATCAAGCTACGCTACGACATTTTACAGATCCTTTTCAGTATTTTTCGATTTCAAAAAATAAAACAAAATTATAAAAGTAGAGTGAAAAAGAAAAACTGAATGTGAAAACCCATTAAATGTTTAATGTTTTTAGGAAGATTGTTTTGACATGAAAGGACTAAATATTAAATGTAAGTATGTAAATCTATCATAGTAAATGTATTTGCTTTTATGTAACAGATTTAAATACGTAAATGTGTTTCAAAAACTAGATATGATTAGTGACAAATAACAGAAAAAACAGAAAAAAGGGTTGTGAAATTAATGATATCTGTATAATTACTACACTTTTCACAACAAAAAAATTTGAGTGAATGTATGTATAAAAAGTACACATGATTTTTCATAAAATTAAGGCAATTTTTAAAAATGGGAAATTACAGTATTTTGGGGGGAGGGTTATTTTCCATTATTGTACGGTGTGCTTTTTAAAACTGGTTTTGTTCAGTTTTTTTTCTCCTCTTTTGTACAGTGTAACTGTCGGTGGTCAAATGGACTCAACACAACCTTCAACTATGTCATAAATCTGTGTCAGCAAATAAACTTGCTCAGCTTTGTTGTCACATCTCCCCAGTGGTCACATGCAACAACAACAACAAAAAATCCCACAATATCTCCTATTGTTTATACAACAGTTGGCCGTAAATTTCTGATAACTGCAAGCTCAGCTGCTTTTTCAGTAATATTGCTTTCCATGGAGGTTTCTTTTTTGCAAAGATTTACAGCTAAGGAAAGATTTACTTGCATAAAGACATGATATTGTAATATATAGTCTATGGACATAGTTGAGGCCAACCTGAGGAAAAAACTAGCAAGGCTAATTATGATAGCAGCACTCATACATCCTTCAGTCCTTCCCATGCTGGCCAAACTGCAGCATGTATGCAAACAATACTGAACAAACCGCTTGGGAGCTTAGAGTTACAGTTTGTTCGCCTACTGTTCCTTTTGTATTTGAAGTTTCACTAACAGCTACAGTTTGGTTGATAGTCAGATAACTTGTCCCTGTCAGAATTATTATTTTTATAAATATGTTGATTTTGATCAAATTTACTGGGTAGGTGCTATAAAGCTTTATGTTAGTGAGCCCTACACTCATATGGCTTCTTTCACATATAGAATCCCACCCCAGCATTTACTGAAGCAACTCAACACTCAAACTTTCCTGCACCTTTTAGAAACCTGTTCTGCTTTTTATCTACATAAAAACAGTATTTTCTTTCAGTATTTTTCTTTACTTACTCTCCTGAGTAAATTCCTAGCCGTCATCCATCCAACTCCTAGACGTTCCGCCACATGACAGGGTGGGTCTATGTGAGTGTTTCACTTCATAAATGTGTAAGTCTGCAAACATATGTGTGTTCATATCATCAATTCATCATCTAGGACCAAATTCGCCTGCATTGTCACATGCAATGAAGAGGCAGAGACATTCCAGTCAAGATCACAGCCTGAAAAAAAACTACTATGGACAAAAAGCCAGGTTTGCCTCGAAGTAGATAAAGGAGGTAGAAATTCAGTGGTGCTGTATTTTACAGGGAATACACAGAATCTATAAATCAAAATAAATACTACAGACAAACATAATGTATGTAAGATGCACACAGTAAAGTGGTACATAGTCTCCAGCCATCTTACTCCTTCTAACTTCTAGAGCCTTAAAGCTAAGCTAACCTACAGTGTCTTTGTGTATGAAGATTTCCTGATTTTGGCATCGTCAAACAAACCAGCTCACAGATGACATGCAATATTTCATTTACACTTCCTGTTTTGAATTTTAAAAAATATGAATTGACTTGACTATTCATAGTTTATTCTTGACCTTTGAAACAACTACAAAGTAATCTCAATGCAGGGTCTCTTCAGTAGCTGTTCTGGAGCTTTCAGCTGTATGATCCTGAGCAGAAAGAATTGGCTTAGTTGTCATGAAATGTTCAAATTATCATTTGTTTCTTAGCACTTTAAGGGCTTCTGATCCTTTTTTAGTCAACAGTAAGACCAGAAGTTGTGAGATTATTGGACCTTAAGCTAAAACAGCTTTATTTCTGGGTGAACCTGGCACCGTAGCATACATCTCGGTCAAGCCCAGTACACTGGGGACAAACCAAGTACATTTTAAACCTCTCTGGAAACAGGGTGGGCTCAGAAAGAACACATTCACATTCATCTGTCACCTGTCCCGAGAAATATGAAAACAGCAGCTCAGATACACTGCCAAGAATAGCTGATGTCTATTTTAGGTTGAATCTACCTCAGACATTTTGAAAATCCTACACCATCGAGACCTGTAAACACTGTAAAATCGGTGGAACGCCCCTTTAAAGCCAACATGGACAAGAAATCATAAAAAGGGAAAGATTTAATTGAGTGACAATAGAGCATCTTTCTCTGATGAGGAAGATTCTGGGATATGATCAAAAGCTCCAGGACAGCTATTAAATGGACCTTGTAGTGAAATCGTTTTGTCAAACGCCGGAAGAATTTTCAAAGCTGTGTTAAAACCCTTCAAAGCAGTTCTATTCTTTCCTCAACATTATGGATACGTTCACATTCACACACACACTCGCTCATTTTACTCCACTGAAATCTACTTGAACCCTGAAGGGATTAAATGCAAGTGAAATCTCCTGGTGGGGTTTAAAATCTGTGTCTGTATCTCCAACTCCTTCAAAAGCTGTCAGAATCGCTCGCTAGATTCAGAGGTAATTATCGGCCGTCCTCTGCCATCTCTTCCCAGGTGCTTACTTTGTTTCCGTCTGAACTCAGAGAGGTTATGTTCTCATTTTTATAGAACATCAAAACATTTCGAAACTTTCTTCAATAAGATTGATGAAGCATTGAGGGCATGTTTATGATGTGTTCAAAAGGGTTGGTTCCCCCAGAAAATACATATTCTCTTTCACTTACAGTGGATTTAAAGTTGTGCTGTGAGAGTCGCCCACACATGTAGCTGCTGTGAGCTCGGCCTTTGTCAAAGTCAACTGAAGACCAGCTAAAACCTAGAAAGGCTGGACAAACCAAGCATACCAACTGTTTTCACTAACTTGCACAGTGTTTGTTAGACTTTGACAGTCAGGAAGGAGGATACATCTTAAGTCAGGTCTAAATACAAGACAAGACACCAAACTCAGAAATTATGTATCGATGTAAATATATATATATATATATATTGTGCAGTTTGGAGGAAGAAGACCAAAATTGTACGAAAGCTGAATACAAATGGCAAGTTGCCCTGAACAGGTCAAAAAGGAACAAAAAAAGTCTGTTTCTTTAATATCCAAGATGAAGGGACATGTCTGTAAAGAAACTGAAAGTTTCCATAATTTCCAGACTACAAGCCGCTACTGTTTTCACACGCTTTGAACACGCCAGCTTAAAGAAGGATGCAGCTAATTTATGGCTTATGATTTTTACGAATTTGCCTCGAGATGAGTGTTACATTGAGAGCGACAACGAAAGAGAGACTGAGGAAGTCTGTGACGAAGTAATTCTGAGGCTGTTTAATTTCAACACTGAAAAAGACCACTTTAGTGGTTTTAGTGCGCAGGAGGAAGGTGAAGATAGCGATCAGTGACTTTTCCTGGTAGACTACTGCATTTTTTCTTTTCTTAACTGGGCGTGTTACAGGCACTGTTCGGAAAAAAAGCATTTATGGTACGTATTTGTGTAGGTTACTGGTACGTATTTAATTAAAAGTTCAAAGAAAAACTTTCTCTGTAACATCTTTCTGTGTAAATATCTCATGTTACAATGTGGACACCTGTAGCTTATAGACAACTGTGGCCTATATATGAACAATTTTTTTTTTTCTTTCTAAAGTTAGTGGGTGCTGCTTATATTCAGGCGCGCTCAATAGTCTGAAAATTACGGTTGTCAGCTTTGTAAAATTTGAAATTTAATTCAACTTCATTTCAGGCTATACACTTCTGTCTCTTTTTAGTAACACAGAAGTAACATTGGTTGGTAATATATGTAGCAAAGCTTAAACATGCTCGACAAACATGATTGGATGTGCCTGTGCCTTAACTCTCACCCTCTAAAAACTGTAACTACACATCAGACCAACAGCAGCTACAGAGAGAGCATGTGGACGCCACAAGCATGGTAGTTGGTCATCTTCAGTTGCTTTGGATTCCTCCTGCACGTTTCTGATGCCGGTGTAGAGTGTTGACACTAAATACAATTAAATTTGCATTTAGACTTAAGTATCTTTTCCTCAATTGAGACACATCTTGCGAGACTATTGCTACTGCAACTGTAGCTCTCTATCACAAAAAGAAACTACGCAAAAGAATGACCACCACAGTTATACTGTAGTAGTAGCCCGTTCATAATGAAATAGACATTTGGGTGCAATTCCAGTTTTACATGTATGTCCATAACTCAATGTGAGTAGTTTTCACTGGACCTATATTCTCTAGAAGAACCAGTCACTATAGTCTGTACTCTGTTAATCACAACAGGACAAGGACAGTTGCTTCTGGAAAAGACATGTTGGTTTATTTATTTATTCATCTATTTATTTTACATGTCATTCTTTCACTGTGAGCTGAGCAAACACAACTCTGTTCACCTTTATTGTATTGAGATGGAGGCAGAAATCTCAATGACACATCTCACAAGAAGCTGAGGAATCTGTGGACCTAGATACTACTAAAGACGAATAATAATTAAGGGCAGTGGAGGTTTTCTCATGGAGGACCTTGTCTGTTCCAGATGGTGTAAGATTTAGTTTGATTATTTTCTTAAGGCAGCTGTTGATTTTTTTACTTCTTCTTTTTTTTTTTTTTTTTTTTAAATAATAACAACGTATCAAATGACAAGTGGAAATCATCCCCTGTAATCTGCAGCTCCTCTCAGCTTTACAGGGCTGTATTGTGAGTTTGACTTTATTGTTTAGCTATCACCACTGTTATAGTGTTACTTTGGCTGCAGCTGGCAGCTGTTTTCTGATTAAAAAATAATAATTTAAAAAAGTCTCTAAAAGCCACTGTGCACTAGCTGCTCAGTACCAAACAACAGACAGCCACAGTTTGCAACTACCTAGTAAACACAGTGGAGAATTTAGAAACTAAAGAACCAGACAGATACCTTAGGAGTTGGTAGAGACCAAAAACAGAGCTAAAAGAGAGACTAACATTCAGCAAGTGGACCGAAACCTAACTTCAAATGAATATTTGTTCATAAAATACATCTTTAGATGCACCTGAAAACATCATCAGGGATGTATTAGAGGTTCAGTGGGTGTTTCAGGTCCTTTAACGGGATGAATGCTGATGTTGCTCTGCAGCTGCTGGATGTTTCTGCTGCCGTAAAGTAGCCAGTTACTGTGGGATTCATATTTTTGAAGGCTGTTTGTCAGCTTGTTTTTTTTTTTTTTAGATAAACATATTGATTGATCATCTCAATCTTTCTCTTTGGCAAATTAAACTTGATCAGGTGTCAACACAAGGACCAAGTACAGAGATAGAAGCCTCAGTCTGGCTACTTATACACAATCATCTGTTATTCCATGACCAAAAAACATCACATGATGAAACCTGAGTTAGTACACTTCACTGACAATTTAAGTTAAAAGTATTTTATATATATTTACAGTCTACATCCATGTTCCAGCATTGGCATTCCTCATGTTTGCATTCTTTCAGTAAAGGTAGTGATGATATAGATGCCGATTGGCTAATAGCTGCTAGTATCCGGTCAGCTGAGGAAGTCGAGCAGAGACAACACGATAACTACAGTTGGTTGGCCTTCGAGATGCAGCTGTGGTTGAAGTGTACAAAGAAAAAAAGAAGGGTAGAAGGAATAAAGAAGGAGCGGTGAAGGAAACAAGAGACAAGAAGGACGGAGAGGGAAAGAAGATGACAGATGGAGATAGAAGGGATGGAAACTGTAACCATTGTACAGTGGTATGTGTGTGTATGTGTGTGTGTGTGCGAGCGTGAGAGACAGAGTATGTCATGTGTGTGAAGGGACAGTGTGTAAGAGAAGAGCAATAAGGCCAGGGTTCTTCGAGGAGACTCACTCTCACTGTCACATCGATCAGACTACAGCATCACACACACTCATGCAGCCGACACCCCTGCTCTTTCTGCGCTCTCATTGTGGAAAATATGGCATGGAAGTGAAGCGAGGAGGCTGTTTTCGCCTTTACTTAAAGGAATAGTTTGACATTTCGTGAAATAAAAAGCTCGATCTTACTCCTGCGCCAACTATAACCAGCAACTAGTTAGCTTAGCTAAACATAAAGACTGGAAGCTGGGCCTGCCCTGTCATCTTCAGGTGGCTGAACTGAATCGGACTGAACGATATAACAATATAATCTAAACATATCTTCCCAACAGTGCTGCGATGAACAAACTAAATTTTTATTTTCTTTTTCTGTTTTAAGAGCATGTACTTGTTGGAACGTGATTAATTAAATCTATTATTAATTTAAATGTTACGTTGTAATCGTGATGCGTGTTGTTCTTGTTGACAAAATGACACATGGCGGTGCAAAATACCAATTGCTTGCTTTTCAACTTTCTACCTCCTCTCATAGTTTGCTTCCTCACCTCTCACTTGTGTGCAAGTGCAATGGGCATGGAGTTGCCATACAGATAGACAAAGGGGATGTTTTGGTCAGGAAAATACCAAACATGGTTGGTAAAAAAATAAAACTGTTGGAGCACTGGCTGCACTAGTTATCCATGAAAAACAACTCTTAATTTTTAAAGAAGAAATAATCTGTCCTCATCCATGAGTGGACAGTTAAAAATAATTAAATAAATGTATGTAAGTGCATTATAAAGAGAAACAGATGTGTTTTTATGTTACTGAGTATGGCACATTAAGCCTGTAAAACCGTAAATTCTACTTTAATTTCTATAGGATCAACAAAATGACAGACACCCTATTGATTAGTGAGCTTTAGAAGTCCTTCTAAGTGGATTTTGCCCCCTTTACATGGAGCCAGGCTAACTGTTTCCCTCCATTTCCAGTCTTCATGGGAAGCTAAGCTAACTGGCTGTAGTCCTGCCTACATTAAACAGGGTGGTGTCAACATTCCCATCTTTCTCTCAGCAAGCGAGCATATAAGCATATTTTGCAATATGATCCTATAGGGCTAACCTCATTCCTCCTCCAACTTATGGTCTTAAAAATAGACCAAGTAGGAGATTCAGAAATAATCCCATCAAATATAAAGATTCGCACAGGTACGCAGGCTTATGCAAAAAAAAACAAAAAAAAAAACACAGAGAATATGCGAGTGTTATTTATAATGCAATGACAATATGGGTACAGAATATATTATAGTTGTTGTCTTTGTTCTACATCGGCTCCTGGGAGGAGATTTAAAAAGGGGGCAGGGTAGATGTAAAATAATGGGAGGCTGGAATTTTTAGTTGAAAGAAAATATCTTGCCTTTCAAATACGTACACAGGATATATAAATAAGTGCAAACTTAGCATACACATTAATTTTATAGACACTGGCACACACACAAGCATGCAGGGCTACAGGGTGTGCCCAGCATCAGTGAGAGTACTCTGTGTGCCTGCTCTCTTACTCCTTGTGCCCTTATTGGTTCTTGCCCAATCCAGCCATCCAATCACATCAAGCAGTGCGATTCTGTGCATAGACTTGCAAATAATCTGCGTTTTTTTTTCACAACAACACTCCACAAGCACCTCTACCATTATCATCTCTGTTTCTTCCTATTTCTCATTCTGTTCACCCTCCAAAAAGTCATTAACGCCCGTTACATTCATGTGGTGAATGTAAATTACCAGCAAGAACTTACCTAAATTCTCGTGCCCTACACAGTGTACGTACAGCACATCCTATTTTACATGTGCACATTGTTCTATTTATGTGGCTTTACAAAAATCCATCTGTAAAAACTGTTGTTGTGTCTCTGAGTCTGTTGTTTAGAGTAGAGTAGAGGCTTATAAAGCTGTAGTGAATTATTAAGCAGGGTGAATTATGGGGCGAGTGAACGAGAGAAAGAGACAGAAAGGGAGAGAGAGGGAGAGGTCTGGACAAAAATAGGTCAACCTAGCAGTGGCAACCCAGGGAAGTAGAAATGATTCTCTCTCTGAGGAGGAGCTGTGTGTGTGTGTGTGTGTGTGTGTGTGTGTGTGTGTGTGTGTGTGTCTGTGTTTGTGTGTGCGTGTGTGCGCGTCGGAGAGCTTGTGTATTTGTCAGCAGCTCATGGTGTAATGCTAATTCATATCCTACAACAAAGCAGTTTAAGAGGAAAGGTTCACCCCCTGAGCCATGAAAGGGAGCTAAATGTCAATACGCAAGTAGATGTCTAGAAACATATATCTAGTGAGAAAACACGACACAGTAATAATTTGAGATGTGGTCAGATTTGTGTGTTTTTTAGGCAGTTTAAAAAAAACAAAAAAAACTTTTACCTTGTGCAAAAAAATGTTCAAATATATTTTTCAAGTTTTTTTCTTTCCTTTAAAAAAAAAAAAAAAAAAATAGAACTTAAGGCACCTGAACTTCACTGTAGTAATTCCATTTTATAATAATTTATTACACACTTTTCTTGTGTGTATGCTATAATTACTACTTGCTGTTTAGCTCAATAATTTACATTTAAAAAAACAAACCAAAAAAAATCACATTGAATTATGAAATTTTCCTTTTGTCCAAAGCTGTGTATGGTTGGGCTGTTTGTCATATTTCAGAAATACAGTTAATTACCTTGAGGCCTAAACAAGTCAAATATCCCATCATAACCAAAGGTATAAGAAAAGTTAACAAAAAAAACATCAAACATTTGTTGTCTTCTTTCCTGTCTCACTAATTATTTCACGGCCGATGAATTTTTAAAAATTAATTTCTTTAAACTTTTATTTCGAACCAAAAAATTTAAAACAAAAGTCAACATTTGATACACAAAATCAAGGTTTCAAAGTTCGAAAAGGGTTTTCATCTTATGACCAATAAAAGGGAACCACTGAACTACACAACATGTTTATAAGGTATTAGTTAGAAAAATGCAACACACATTTTGACACAGGAGTATTAATCCCATGGAATATTTAACACATGCCCACTTTGCTGATAACAGAAGTGTACTTTTACTTAAGTGGGAGTTTGAATGCAGGACTTTTGCTTGCAGTGGACTCTGTTATGTCTATTGCTGCAATTTATTTAACTTTCCAGGAACCAAAAACTTTGAAACAAGCTCCTCTAAAATGTCAACTTATGCAGTAGCATTAAAATTCACCTTAATGGGAACTAAGAGACCTCGGCCCAATCATGAAAAACATCCCCAGACCACTAATACACAAACCTGCTGTTAACTATGTCGTACACATTTATAGTCAGAATAAATAACATTAGTGGCACCTTGTTTGGTAAAACAGCTCACCAGTAGCCAAACTAAGTACACAACAGGGTTCTAAATGATGCAAAGAGGAGCTTCACACATGTTGAAATAATTCAAATATTTATTAGAAGTTTTGTTGGCACAGAGTCAAACCTTTTTGGGCAGATAAAGTTGTGCTAGGGGAATTTAGACGCAATACCTCAGTATCTTTATGTTTAATTCAGCAGTTAAAAATACAATTTAAAAATTCTGCTAAAATATACATTTATTGCATCATTTTCGGTCCAGTCAGACTGCTCAGCCTCGGTCTCTGATTTACCGTCTATATGGAATCTGCTGGCTCCTATTGCTGCTGTTCACATCAAAATGTTGCTTGCGCTATACTGCAGCACAGACAGAAGCAGTTCAGCAAGAGTTCAGGAGTAAGGCAGGAGTCCTGTTTTTGTTTCAACGTTTCTTCACTCTGTAATCAATTTTTTATCATCAATGAAAATATTGGCTGCAGGAAGATGAATTCTAGCATCTTTTGAGCCATCCGTCTTACGGAGGATACATCCACCAGTTGTTATCAAACCGCCAAGAAGGAGCAGAGTGTCACCAAGAGCATGCGTGGTGGGATGAACTCTATATGCATGTATGTTCGTATGGGTGCACCTTTGTGAATCGGTGGCTATGCGTGTGCACTTATGTGATGAAAATACACACTTGCTTATCTATTTTCTGCGTATGCATTCATCTGTGAAGGGGTGAAGAGGTTTATGTGTGTGTAAAAAGTGAGAGAGAGAGAGAGAGGGGGGAGAGAGAGAGAGAGAGAGAGAGAGAGAGAGAGGAGAAGCATGACCTACATTTGGCAAAGCTCATCGTATGAGCATGAAACTGCCTAACATCACCCCAGAGCTCCTCAGCACAGAGCCACACGATTGGCTGCTTTCAGCTCCAACCTGACAACAGCACTGGCATCACCCAGGGGGAGGGGGAGGGGAGAGAGAGGGTAAGAGACGGCGGGAGAGAGAGAGAGAGAGAGAGAGAAGAGGACATAGGCGTGAGGCACATACATTAAATCCAAAAGAAGAAAGGATGCAAATAGATGTCTAAATGAAAAGAGACAGACACGTATGTTTCGCCACCACCCTTTTAGGGACAAAACGCTGCTCCCCACAGGATAAATCATTACATTTTGGGGTTCAAGACTTGTTTTTTTTTCAAGTCTTGCTTGTGGTCTGGCTCTCAGGATGGTCCACCGATGGATTGCCATGAAATGTTGAACAGACACTCACGGTTCCCAGGCGTTAAATCTTGGCAACTCCGGTGATGTCCTTTGGAAATGTCTACAACTGTACATGAAATTTTGTACATGCATGCAAACATGCTGATCTAAGATGGTGAACTCCATGAGATCTAGTAAACATTAACATCCTCACATTGAGCTCAAAGCCTGTCCCCAAATACTGCCTCACAGAGCAACGAGCATGGATTTTTGGTTGTGCTTGATAAAAGCAGTTATAATCAATATTTCTATGACAACAAAGTATGAATTGACAATGTCGGTCTGCTCGAGCTTATCTGCGGCTCACCTCAGCTCTACGTAGCTTTAGCCAGTGAGTTTCTGCTCATTGTTTAGCTGTCAAACCTGGAACTGGAGGTGACAAACTAACACACTGGATTTGGGCTAAATAATCTTTAAAAATATTTTAGTTAGATTATTCATGTTGTCACACAAGCAACATACACATCTCTGTTACAAATAAAAACTTGGAATTGGTTTGGAGGACATTGTACAATTTAACAAAAATGGAGGAAGTGAAATGTTACATCTTACAGGTGCAACAGACAGATATCCTTTTTGCAAAATTTGCTAGAAAAGTTCTACAAATAATTTAATGCAATTTAATCATTATAACAAAGGTGGATACTGTTTGTGGATCTACTCATCCCTCGTCTAACCATCCATCTATCATCCATGGAAAGATTGCTGCAAAGATGGATAGATAGACATAAATATTAGCTTTCTAGCCACCTCTTTGCACCCGTGACAACTGATGGCTAAATAGGCATGAGTGGACATCTACAGCATGCGTCTTTCCATCTGTGTCTTGGAAGGATGGATGCGTATCCATACAAAGTCTATCTGTACATCATCTATTGGTCTATCTTCAATGAATATTCAAACAGATGGAGTATATTCACAAAAGATTCGAGAGCCACATGTCAAAATGTATATGAATGTTGTGTGTCAAACAAATGCATTTCAGCCCACAAAATAGCCAGCATACTTGAAAACGATGTGTCAAAAACACATTCATGAGCCACACAGCAACGATTAAGACCCAAAAGTCTAGTAGAGGATGTCTCATTCTGTAGAAAAAAGAAAAGCCTCGCTGACACTTTTTCTGACTTGGTTCCATTCTTCACAACAATACTATGTTTAAGGCATTATGACTGTTATTAAGATCAGATATGGTTGGATTTAAATCCTTCCACACAGCTTATCAATTTAAAAACAATGACGAAATTGACTTAAATGCCACCAAAACATGCTTTACCAGAGATCTGCACAGAAAAAAAGTTCACACGTTCTAAAAATTAGTGGGAGGCCATCTTCTGGCAGCTGAACAGAAGCACACCCTGCTCTGCCCTGTGTAATTAAAAAAACAGGTTGGTGTTACATTTAACCCCACATTAGGACATGGCCTGCATGAAAGGAGTTTGGTTAACTTCTTTCGCTCTCATTGCATCATTTTTGGCAACGGCAAGCAGCAAATTTCAGCGAAAAATCCACTCTAAGCTACCTGTTCAGCACCAAACAGCAGGTGGACACAGCTAGCAATGAGCTGATGAACAAAGTAGAGCATTTAGTAAGTAGAGTCAGATATTTCCCTCAGGAGTATGTAGAGACCTGGTCTCACGTAGCCAGGCTGTTGTACATAATAATCTGGCTGCACCACACTATCGTCCTGCTATTAGCGGTAAAAACTGCTTTGGCTTGGTTTGTATTTCTTCGAAACAAATCACAGGCGTCTTCGGCGAGGCTAAGTGAAGTATGCCGTGTCAGTGTTCCCCCAAAATGGTGATGAGTAGAGTTTTTGTGGTGGAAAATTTCCACACAAGGAGATGAGTGATTAAAAAATCAATTATCAGCCAAAAACAAACAAACAAACAAAAAACCTAGCAGAGCAGCCGAACAGTTTCATTTCCAAAAAAGGAAGTTTTGCGTGGAGAAAGAAACGGTAACACACATATAGTGGAAGGGGGGGAAATGCCGACTGAGATAATCGGCCAATGACAGACTTAAACCTGCAATCTCCATCCGATGAGTCATACCAGTACAGAACTAAATCAAGAAACTTGCTTTGGCTGCCCCCAAGTGGAACCCCCCCAAAAAATACGAAGGTTTGGAAGCGTGCACATTGTAGTCATGGTTAGGTTTCAATTCAAAGCCTTCCTAAACATCTCTATCTCCAAATGTAGCATGCTGCAAATCTCTACTTAATATTGACAGCACACATGACCAGAGACTGTAAACTCAGCAGCCCCACACACACACACACACACACACACACACACACACCTTCTTCTTCTTCTTCCTCCTCTGTGTGCCACTCTCTCTTTTCTGTCTTTCCCTGAGATCCCCAGGCACAAGGCATTATGGGAATCACTCTGGCACAGCTCTCGCTCTTCACAGCTTTAATCTTTAAGTTGTTTCCATAGAAACAACTATGTTCACTCAGTTGATAACTGCTTGATGGCTTCTGAAGCTATAGAAGAATGTCCTCACCCAACGTAAACCTCCCCCACAGCCCAACAACAGAGGAATGTCTTAGTCACTACAGACTCATTGATACATCGATTTTAAATAATAGAGACTCTGCATTGATCATTGATGATGTCAGGTACTAAAGTAACAGCAGTGAGGTGTTTTTTTTGTTGTTTTTTTTTCTCCCTCAGTGAGCATTACCTGGTGTTCGCTACAAATTACATTATTTTGTCACGACGACCAAGTTCTTAAAGGGTGGTTTCAGTGCAGTGTTACATTTTAAGGAAAGCCTGCAGGTGTAAATCAATACTTCAATGACAGCTCAGTCACAGCTCACCTGCCAAAAGGAGACAAGGCAGGCAATATGTTTTTTTGTTTTTTTTTATGAATTTGCATCCACGCTTGGGTTATTTCAGGTTAGCATAGCTGCAGCAGACCACCTCCTGTCGTCAGGTACAGCATGTGGGTGTTTCCTCAGTCGCCTCAGAAGCCCTCTCCCTCCCCTCACCATGTCCCTGTCTCCCCCTCTATACGGATCATCGTCTGTCTCCCTCTCTTTAAGGCTCTCCAATGTGATGCGTCTGCACACATAAAGCTCGAAAAAATCCAACGCAAAAATATCAGCTATTAATCTAAACAGCAGGATTAACATATAGGGGTTCAACTCAAAACACAACCAATACACAGAAACACACATGCGCGCACACAGACACACACGCCCATTCACACTATGACCAGCGGTAGGAGTCTTCCTCAACACACGCACAGCAGGAGATCACCCCCTCCCTGCATATGTGCCGGTTTCCATGGAGACACGCAGTTAAAAATAACATGGGCGATGGCTTGTCTTGTGCCATTCCACCAACATGGCTGAAGCATTCACAAACACACACGCACACACACACACTGTCACACAGGCACGCGCGCACACACACACACAGTGGCAGAATAATGCTGGCTGAAGTGTGTTTGACAAGCACACACAGAGAACAATATGAAAACACACACACACTTATACATACACACACACCCTGCTGGCATCACAGAGGCATTTATTCCCACCGACCTCCCTTTGGTCTATACAGATGTGACCTCAGATTATATTTTGAGGGGGAAATAATAATAAGACACCTGCTGTGGGGTGTGGTACACTTAACTACTGTTAGATTATAGTATGTAAAGGCTTTTTTTTTAATCACAGTAAAGGTAATATGCCAAAGCTCTTTGGCAAACTGTCACCTAGTTACTCATCCAGCAGACACACGACAACATTAACATTCATCAAAAGACTTGTTTCTCATGATTTCAAGAATGAAAGTCCAGAATTCACTGTCCTTTTAACTCTGTCTCCAATCCCTCCTGGGACCAACGTGACTCCGTAGCTGCTAAATGCTTCGCTGTGTTCGGCAACAAGTCTCTAACGCTCCGTCTGTCTGCCAGTTGGTTCTGGGTTATTAAGTTACAATTATTTGGGGGAGATTTTTTGCCTTTCTTATAGGAACAGCTGATGAGAGACAGAACATGAGGGGCAGAGAGAAGGAGACGGGATGATATGCAGCAAATAAATGTGGTCAACATTCGATTCCAGCGTGAACCGCTCACAGTCCTGAACTGACCTGCATGCGCAAAAGATCAATAACAAAGACATCACATGCAGCCCAGTTCCACATAGAGGTAAACACAGAGGCAATAGGAGTCAGTGGTAACAGTTTCATTGATAAGTTGCAGTTTAATGGAGCAATTGCTGTAACTTTGGTATAGAGATGTGGGTGGATGTGGGAGCCAGGAATGGTCAGATTGTGATTGAATGGCTTCACTGAAACAGACTTCATTTAAAATTTTAGGGTGTCAAAGGCTACTTTCATCAATTAGCATTAAGACTTTTGACACAAGAAGTTTAGGTGACCCATCTCCCTGAGGAAGCACACACAAGTTTGGCTGCATTGGCTGTCAACAGGAGCGAGTTACCGCATGTTGTCCAACCTGTTCAGCACTGCAAACTCCTCTTGCTGCTCGATTCACAGAGAAACTCCTGCCAGCGCTGAATTGTGAAAAATGCTGAACTACAGTAACATAAATGTCACATGAATTCTGTATTTTTATTCTTATTTTATTCTGTTTTCTGACTTGCATCCGGTTTAGGAACAGATATTAAAGTGGCCGAGCTCAGAATCTATGTAACTTGTGCTGTTTGCACTTACAGAAACAGATCTGAGTCACATTTGGCTTAAATAAATAAATACATTTTTTAAAATTTGATTTGGGCCACTTTTCTCTGCAGTCTGAGCTAAAACGTGTCGCCATATCTCATTTGTCAGATTCTTTCTTTCCTCAGGAGTATTGATTAGTTTTCTCTTCTTGCTATCCTCAAATTTAAAAAAGGAAAATTAGATTGATCTTTCCTCCCATGCCTTAGAAATGTTGTGTTAGATGTTGGGTGTTTAAAAGTACTATGTATTTTCAGAGGTCACTGAGTGAAAAAGAACCACTGATTCAGAGTGATGTCAGTGCTGGAAGCTGTCTTACAGAGTCACAACATAGAAGTATAATGTTGAAACAACATTAACAACATTAGTATACTATACAGCACCAGTAAAAGGTCAGTCATAGCAGTCACAACATGATTTCTGTTTTCTGTAAAAAAAAAATTTACATAATCTAGAAAGACTGAAAACTAAATGATTTGTTTCTTCCATTCTAGCCAATGGAGTTATCCACTAAAATCTATTTTAACAGACTTATGCAAGCAGATAAACTGACACTGTGTCGCTTAGGAGGCATAACATTTAATTCAAGACACCAGGTGACCGCTCTCGTACCTCACACGTTGTGCGTACATCTGCGCATGAACTCTTGCTAATTTCCCTGCTTGTTTCCAAACTAACACACTGGCCAGACAAAGACACAGGAATTACAATTGCCCAAACAGAACAAAACGGAAACATTTTTCCTCTAGTTTACGAGACTCTATTATTCTCTCCATATTTCCTTTCCTGATTACTGTCTCTTTAGGAACAATGCTGCAATATTGATGAGGACTGGGGAAATACAGAAGCCTCAAAAAAGGCTGAGCGAGGAGAGGACGCTCCACAACAACACGAGATGATAAAACACTGATCTCCTGCTGCCTCATTTCTCGGCGAAGCGTGTCGATAGAGACGATTTTTTTGTGTGTGTTTTTTGGCTTGCTCTGGTAATGTTTTTCTGTCTCACATTTTAAGTGCATAAATAGGTTTCAAGCAATACATTTCCAAATTTAGCTCAAAAATGTCCATACATCTGATGAAAACACTGCTTTTGCTGCATAGCAGTACCTCTTAAAATAGTAAAACCACAAACTATTGACCCCAAACTTAAGTTTTTACTTTACTGTTTGTGTATGAATCCATAAAATGTAACACAGCATGTTGATTTATGAACATTATAGGTGCTGGCACAGGATTTCACAGACATCAATTGTCTCATCTTATTTTTAAACAGAAGGGAAACATTTCTCAAAATGCTGAACTATTCCTTTATAAACAGAGTATAAATATAGAATAGTGGCCTTATTGTGTCTATTAAGATGTATAGCTGTGTAGTAGATTTGTTTTCTGGTGGATTATGCCTTTGCTAAATCATTCAGTTTTAACAAATAGAAACTATATAATTAACACATTAACACTGACAAATAAACCCATCGATTCACCAAGGTGGCTTTCCATCCTCAAATGCACACAACATTGTGTCTGACCCTGTGTAGTGTTCACGCTGTGCCACTAAGAGGCAGTACAGGAGCCCTTTCAGTGGAGTCTGTTAAAACTGGGTAAACAGCGAGTGCAGAGCCAGGAAATAATCCCTTGAACATTTAACCTGCTGTTATGTTGTTGATATTTTCTCTGGCTCGTCGGACTCCCTGTGACGTGGCGGTTGCTATAAATAAGTCGTTTTCTTTTTTTTCTTTTTTCTTTTTTGCCTCTATCGTCGAACTCCGTGACTGGCCTCTGTTTGCCGTTGCAGACGGGTCTCGCAGCCTAATAGAAATGTGCACACAGTCACACACTTGTTATAACATGAATGTTGAGCGGGTCAGAGGGGGCAGAATGGAGGGATTGAAGAGGAGGAGGGAGGCTGAACAATAGTGCAGGTGTGCAGCTGCGGAAAGAGGGACGGGAAGAGGGAATAGGGGTAGCATGATTTATTCATTTTGCGAAGAAGAAGACACAAAGACGTACATTTATATATAGACACATCTGGAGTGAAACCACGGGCTGTTTGTCGCCAGCACAAATTCGCAAAAAATCCCAAAGACGGATCAAACTGAAATATCAAAAGAAACCCAAGCATGATCCCTACATAAAAACAAGGCAGTAAAAGTGTGTTTTAAGTGACTTAAAAGACTTGATTGATTTGGCTTAAGCTGCTGAGGCAGGACAAGCCATTAGGGTCCTATCCAAGAAGCTCAGGTTACGAAGCAGTTAATATGTGGTTGAAAGGTCTGTGATCCGGCACTGATGTTTCATAGATCGCTCAATACCACAACTGACAAACAACCCCAGGGACGACAAGCTATTAAGGACCTCCCAGCAGTCCTGTTTAGGAAAACTGCTGTAAATAAACTGAGGCCAGCCACGAGGAACATCTGTACATTTAATATTCACAGCCACGTTCTGCCCTCTCTTTGTGCTGACCACTGCGGTGAAGCGTGCGCGGACACGTGGTGGGTTCCCGTGTGTGTTCAGACATTATTATTGCTGGTGTGTCTGCGTGGTTCCTGGGCATGGCGGGAGGCTGAAAGCTCCTCAAGCAGACAGCCAGCTCCACCAGCTCCACTCTAAAGTCAGTGAACTGCCAGAGCTCCAGATTACAGCAGATTACCGGGCAGGGTGCTCATACACTCTCTCTCTTTCTGTCTGTGTGTGTGTGTGTGTGTTTCATGCTGTTTATTTTGCAACCACATGGGGATGTTGACTAATCACAATCAGTATAAACAAAGGCGAACTTTCCTTCGAGGAGGAAGCTGATGAAGCCTTATTTTGGTTTCACCTTTTAAATGATGGACACATTTTTGTCCTTTTTCCTGCCTCATTGTTGGAAAGTTCATTCACTGTTTGACTATAAAAATGAGAGATTTTACACCAGCACAAAAGTCGCTCTTAGATCGTCACTCTTTGGTGGCAGCAATAGAAGGATTGAGCACGTGATACATATTCCCAGCATGTGGCGGATTAATACATTAATACTTTGCGGCTGAATCCCCCCCCTCTTCTCCCTCCCTCCCTCTACATATTACAGCATCATAAAGAGATTACGGTCAGGAACAGGCCATGCCCAGGCAGGATCCTACCATCTGACACCAGCAGACGGGGGTGAACCATAAAGGGACAACAGGGATAGGACAGATAGTAGTTTGACTTTGCGTTGAAACGTAGATGCGCCATTCTCAGTGAGTGCGATGCGGCTCTCGGCGAGGCCAAAGTGGAGTCTCCACACTTTCTGAGAGGAAATATTTCTTTGGGGTGACGTGTTGGGTCAGCTGAAGGGAGGCGAGAGAGCAGGGGACAGCAGGTGGGTGGGTGAGGAGGTGAGGGGGAGGGTCTGCAGATGTTGTCGGTCCGGATGTTGCACAGGAATGTTTTAGGGGAAAAAGGTCTGCGGGAGCAAGTAAGGTGGCGTTACTGAGGAACACATGATAAGGAGTCTGCAGGAGGAAAAGAGGAGTGGCAGAGAAAGACAAAAAAGAGGACGAGAAAAAGAGAGAGTAGACAGCTGCTGACTATGGCTTTGGCTTGTCTTGGTCTCGGCTGCGTCCCTGTGCGATCCAAAGGTACTGTGTGTAACATCAGTGTCTATCTTGGAACCCTGTATTCTCTGTAGAGTTTCTGTTACCCTGTTGAATGCAGGAATGGGGCTGTTTTGTCACTATGATGGTTGAACTATTCTGTCTATATTACACTATACTGGACATCTGTCACCACAGTAAGGTCATGTTTTTTCACCAAGATGCAGTTTTAACAAATTATTCACTGTAAAGTCACAGTATGTGCACACTACACTGTTCTGGGTGTGAGGTTGTTTCATTGCAACTTAGATGTATTGTGAAAAGTTTGTAAAGATATTAAACATCTTGGCAGTTTAAAGTATGAAATTATGAACAATTTACGTGACATGACAGAAAGTCTCAAGACTGAATATCTAATTTTCCAGTGTAAACATGTGGAGATGGCGCAGAAAATTCTGCAGCGGTTACAATAATCAAAAAATCACTTGGGTAAATTGCTTCAACAAAAACTGGGTAAAAAAAAACAGCAACTACAGGATCCACCTTTTGATGTGGTTGAATTTGTCTTTTCTGTTTTGCTACTTTTTAACTCTGTTTTTTAAAAATTGAATAAAATAATCACACAAAAAACAGCAGATGATTGTGAAAATAATGTGGCCATCATATAGCTCAAATAAAAAGGTGACACAGTATACATGAGACTGTCAGACAATATAGAACAGGACAATTATAAGATCATTTTAGCAAGCTTAAAGTTAGTTAAGAAAGGAACTGTAAAATGGATTTTCAGTCTTGACAAGCTTTGATTATGATATATTTTGTGAGCAGCGATGTGCCTGCTGCCGTTAAAACATAAAACTACCACTGCTGAGAGTTAAAATGCTGTTTCTGCAAAAGTTGGAGCAGTTTGAACACTGTCGCTGAAACACACTGCTGATATCAGTAGAAAAAAAAAAATAACGTTACTACTGATGATGAGATGAGGTGATGCATGGTGTGAGCTGTCATGGGCTCGCTAACAGTGCACAGTTTCCCTCTGCAGAACTGGCCAGCTAGTGTTTCTTATATAACAGCTGTCTACTATGACAAGATTCTGCAGCTACTGCCATAGGGAGTGTGCTGCCTGACCCAGATACACCCTAATACATTCTCTGCTAATGACTTACATTCACTCACATCTGGACCAGACACACAGAGAGAAACAAAAAACATATAGCTGTGCCACGAAGAGGAAAGACATGTTAAATCGCTGTCATGGATGATTGTGTCCGGTTGTGATCTCTCTTCATGTTGTTGGCACGACTACATCCCGTCCTCTGAGATTTGGAGCTGTTCTCTCGCTTGCTGTGGTCTGTTACTGACCCTCATACTATGATTTCATTCAAGGTTTGAAGGTTTGAATGATGGAATCTTTTAATTATGCTTCCTTCTATTTATTATAGTTCTTGCTCATGCTCTCCATCTCCTTCCTCTTCCTCCTCCTCCTCTTCTTCTTCCCTGAAAGTGTTCTGATCTCAGAAACCATAAAGCTCACATCAGTATGCCTTCCAGATACGTTGAAAAAAAAAAAACGTGGGTAATAAAAATTAGCTCCATTAGCTAGATGAGGCTGAAGTGACGCACAAAAACACTTTTACATTTCATCCCATAACTCACCAACTGTACATCCCAGATTTAAAGCCTTTACATTACCGCTGACAGTTCTTAGCTGAGATCACTCTCCTGACACCACATCACATAAATTTCATAAATTTCATTTCATTGGGCTGTCTTGATTTTGCTGTACTTTAGCAAAGAACTACTCGTAACTTGTAGCAGCCGACTGTTCACAGTCAGATTTAATGTGTTCTGTTTTGGTATAGGTTTAAAGCAAGGACATTTGTTGCAAATTAGATTTGGCTCCACTGTATGTTTTCCTAAGTTCTGATGTTGTATGTCAGCAGCAAATTCATCTATGGATGTGTGGGTCAGAAATGCCTGACCACCGTCATTAAATCATACTTCAGCAGCTCACAAAGGCGTATGAGTATGATACATTTACAGCCCATAGTGAGTTCTTTTATCTGCTGATTTATCTATTGGTCCATCTATCACTCAGTTTTTAAGGCATGAATGAACAGAGTAGCCTAAATGTTTGTTTACATGGATGGCCTTTTGGAGGCCTCCTCAAACTCTCCTGCTTTCTAGCTACACTTTTAGAAGTTTTTCACTGTGAAACAGTTATTTCACTGTCAATGTTTTTTTTTTCTTTAAATGCAGAAAACAACTACTAAAATCACAGAAAAAAGGTAATAGTTTACATGTTAAACTTAAAAAACAGGCCACAACCATTAAGAAAAAAAAACAAAACAGATTGTATTCTTTCTTTAACAATGTCTGACCATTACTATATATATATATATTTTTTACTGTATTTAAATTGGAAAATAAATTTTAAAAAATTTCTACAGACATTTGCTGTTATTTGGTTTCTGAAATAATACTAATAATACACATAATATCTAGTAAAATCCCAGAAAAAAGTATGAATTGATATGTCACTTGTAAGACAAACAACAGGCCAAATAGTAATATGTTTTTTGAAAAATGTGTGCTTGTAAAATGGATATTTTAATGTATTTAAATTAGCTAAAACATATAATTATTTTACAGATAATTGCAGTTTTTGAATGTTACAGTATTCCTCTGTTTTTAATGGATTTTTTGTGGCATCACTTTACATTGTTCTTTTCTTTTCTTATTCATTCATTCATTCATTCATTCATTCATTCATTCATTCATTCATTCATTCATTCATTAGTCTTCCTGCATGCATTAAACACATGCAACAGGGAGGGAGAAACATCCTTAGTAGCCAGAGAGGCCCTTGGAGTCAGGCTGATTGTGGTTGTCTGTACATTAGGACTGCACTGGGGACCAAGTTAACAAATGTAGACCTGGCAAAGGCTTCCCCATGTAGGTTTTGTAGTGTAACTCAGTGACGGTTTGAACACATGACCACACTCAAAGGCACAGTGAAAATAGCCATCATACAGAGGGGAGATGCAAAAATGATTTAAATATGGGGATAAACTTGCATGTTCTCAGACTTTTAGAAATCAGCTAAAGGAATCCAATTGTATGGGTGTTTTCATCTGCTGCTGTTTTGCTAGATTTTAGAGCATTAATAGTGACTGATACTTTTAACCAATGTAGTAAAAGCTAAATGAAGAGGGCCATCGCAATGAGATCATGTAATTATAAGAGCGATGGTCAAAGACGAAGCAGCAAAAATGTGACGGAAGGCCTAGAGACCAAGAGCATAACAACCAGTGGGCTTTAAGAATGTGGAACAAATAACATTCTAGCTTCTTGCATTAAAAAGGGCTACGATAACATTTCTGTCTCAGTTATAGGAGTTTCAATATTTAAGTCATTTTTACACTCTAAATAGTTCTAATTGCTGTTACTGTTTGGATTTTTTTAAAAATATTTTAACCTCTTTTTATTCTGTTTAAAATCCCAGCGTTACCAATCAAAGTTCTAGTACACCGTTCCAAAAGGTGTGAAAAATAGAATGAATGGAAACCATCTTACTCTTCACTCATTCATAGCGGTGTTCATAAATGCAAAATATAAAAGGTACTGACGTGCAAAAGAAAACTAAAAGAAAAAAGAAAGCTTGCGAGAAAAGTCAGAAAACCACCCACTCTGTCACTGCTCGCATGAAGTTGAAAAGAATGCTGGATTGTTGGTTTCTGAAAGTTACAGAAGTTTTCACAGTTTCAATATCACAAAAGTGCTGGTGGACAGGTTTTCAAATGCTGTTTGACCATCCAACAAATACTTTGGAAACCTTGCAAGTATCAAAATTTATACTTTGATGATAATTTACAGGGAGTAGTGTGACATATTGTAGCTTGTTGATACTTAATATAATTTGTCCATTACTGTTTTTTCTCCATTTCTTCTCTTATTTATACTGTTTGGAGATGATGTTGGTGTCTCTTGACATTTCTAACTGCAAGCATTTACTGCAACACTTCACCTGACCTTCTCAAGCTTTGCTAAAGACAGAGAGAGTTTATCATAAGTAGTGTTGCCATCGATGTGTTAACATGAATCTAAAAATACACGCTGACCAGTGCTTCTCTTTACTAAGATCCAAAAGCCAAACCGCATTACAGTTCATACACAGTTTAACCAGTAACATTTGCGTATAGCGACTGCGTAAACTGTAAACCACTGTTACTTAAACCCTGAGATTTTCTGCTTTACTCTATTCTCTGTTTTGTGCCACACTTCTTTATTTTTCTTACTACACCTCCTCTCCTCTCTTGGTGGCCTCACTGTATGCGAGTCCTGATGAAGACACTGCAAGTTGCTGACACTGCACCTGCAGACATGAGGAGAAGTGGAGATAGAGGAGAGGAATGATGGGTAAAAGATGGCAAAATAGACACAGTGCACATTAGATGGGCATACGTGTGCTCAGCCATGTCTTGGCTGGAAGTTGGTTAGTTCTTGATGTGAGTTTCATCATAACTGAATGCAGATGACGTAAATGAAAGAGATGATCTAACAATGCAAACATTTTGATTTTGTTGCATTTGTTTTCTTTTTTTTTTGTGTGATTTTTTTTCCCCCCACAGTGTGACATTGTACCTAAAAGCTACATCCATGTATGCATTCTACGGTATTTCCTTCTGTTAAAATCTCCCTACACTCAGAATGACTTACATAGAGTCTGACCCTCTAAAGCTGCTTTCGCATTCACCTACTCTGTGCTCATCTTAAAATTTCGGTTTTAAACATGTATGAGAGTGATTTTATGACATCAGTGAAGTCAAAGCACGGTTAGTTTGGGAGCTAAATGTGATCAAATATGCAAGTTGTGGGGTGACCTGATAGCAGAGTGGTTTGGGCGTATACCGCGAGAGTCTCCGCTTTGAATCCCAGCAGGCCCAGATCTTTACAACATGTCATTCCTCTGCTCTTCCCCCATTTTTTCTGTCTCTCTTCACTGTCACTTTACAATAAAAAAAAAAAACAATACACACACAAAAAAATGGACTGTGTGATTTGGAAAGTTGCAAACGTTTTATACTATTGGTACACAGTAGTTACAGTTTTTGAACCAGCAATATTTGCATGTTGTGCATGATTTTTTTTTTTAACCAGTTAAACAAATTTTGTGAAAGAAAAAAATACATATCAAATCCAAATTAATATTCAGAGCAGTGCATTTTAATGTCATGTGTGTAATTCTTTTAAGAAAACAGCCAGGAACATATCACAGTACAATCCACTAATTCAACACCAACTAGGTCAGCAACCTTCAGACTGTTTTCAAAAAACACCTTTATTTCTACTTGTCTGCCCCTCTTTTAGCAGTAACAAGGAACAATAATGTATATAGGCTAGTTTGCAGAACCATCAGTTTAATGATCAGATTTGCTCAATGCAAATAATACAGCAATCTCCTGGAATTTTACCCTAAATTCCCATCATCTCAGCGTTTACAGAAAAGAAAATTTCTTCTGAAAGTGAAGAAGTAATAATTGTAAGATTAGTCTTACATATATTTCAATTTGCCTCAAAATGTGTTTTTAATTTATCACAATTCATATGATTTCATCAGCATGCAGTCTTTTGGTTACGTCATTATCTTCATGAAAGTTAAAGACACAAGATGTGACGTGCAAAACAAGAAGGTAGCTCTCTGTTTGTGACTGTCTTTGGGGCAGAAAGCTATGTAATTGTTTATTTAGTGTAAATGAGCTGGCTCTCTGTACTTCTTTAACCTTGTAGTTTAAATCAGCCGAATGCTGCTGATGCGAGCTCACTGATTTAATTGCAGGCAAATACAAGCCTTGATGAGCAATGAAAGGTTGCCTGGCTACTGATGCACAGTGTGGCTTTCAAGGACACAATTGCATTTGGAATTCAGAGTTAAAAGAGGGGAAGTAGGATTCATAAATAAAACTAAAGGGTCCCTGAGAGCAGACAGGAGAGAGATAATCGCAGTCCTTCTCTCACTCTCTTTCTTCTCATCTGAAAATCACCTGTTTTAAGTTAGAACTCTCAGCTATATATCATTCACAATAGCAGAGAGTTTTGTGCTTTTTGATGATAATAAATTTTGGTGGCAGTAAACATGAGAGAATTCCCAGTGTCTGGCTGGTGTGTGCAGTGTTTCAGGGATGGGTTTAGCTGCCACCTGCTGGCATGTCACAGCTTTGCCTCATGTTCCAATGCACAACACAGAAAGACTGTGGATTGTCATATTTTTCACATCAGCATTTCTAAATAGATTTTCGCATATGAATTTATAATATTATTTCCCTTCATTTTGCATATTGTTATGCAGAGACTCGCTTTAATGTGATAACAATGTGACAACTGGTGGTGAACTGTAAAACCTGGCCTGGATCTAAGCTTGCTGCTGTTTCTCTTTCATTGCAGCATCAGGGGCACTGTGAGCTTCTTATGTTAGCACACAAATGTCCTATTTCTAGAACCATGTCCTAAAGCGACAACAACATCTTTATGGGTTTTTTTTCTTAGAACTACTTTAGGACTGATAATCTCTTGAAAGAAAGAAAGAAAAAAAAAAAAAGATAAAACAGCTTAAACCAGGCTTGAGTTCCAACTGGACACCTGCAGTCTCAGACAGTGAGCCGCCTTGGAGGTTATAAGTATGTCAGCGGTTTGTAGCAATTGGATTAATAGGCAGTTTTGTTTTTTGTTTAGAAATATGTACTACTAAAGCACAGTGCAAACAAAGAAAGACTTCACTGTGTGTTTAATCACAATCCCTCACAATAACTGACGTACAGTGACGACTGTTTGGTTTCTGGAGCTGTGTGAAGAACATAATTCACCCTGTGTAATATACTGTGTGCTCTGATGAGTTCTTAAAGGCAACAAACTACAAACTGAATGCAAAGGAAGCTAAAAGGACGACAGTTTAGCTTAGGTCTCCCTCTCATTTTTACCCCAAGGCCCACTACATTGTCATTTGTTCATGACTGTATGAGGTTACAAGATATGTCACCCAATGCTTTGCTAGTTTGTAACAGGACAAAATTCGTTGTACAAGATGTCCTCAGCGTGTGGCTCTGTTAAACACACATGTAAAATAAGAGCATACTATACGATCTATACACACAAGGAAAGGCTTTACCGATGAACAAATATTACTGGTACATAAACAAAAATCACCCCTTGGCCAGAGCTGTCAACACACACAATCATATATCTTAAAATCTGCTGTAGCTCCGGACATATGCATATACAAATATGACCACTGTTTGCCCTTAAAACAGCACCAGTTCCAGCATCAGTACTTGTCAAAATAAGTTGTTCTAAGCACCTTGGGGAACTTGATATAGTTCATCTGTGGTTGTAGCCAGTCTCTGTTACTTCTGTATGTTCATGTAATCCCAGACTGACTCCAAGATGTTGCGATCAATAATTTTTGGGAGCCATAACGTCTGTTTCAGGACTCCTCCCTGTTCTAGTTGCTGAAGATATTTCTTTATGGCTGTATGTTTTTGGTTAATACAAATAAGAATCTAAACGTCCAAAGTGCAAAACATTTGCACAGTAGTGTATGTTCTTGTCAAAACACTGTATCAAAAATGTTAAAAAAAAATAACATAAAAAACTATTATGTGCAGACGTATTGTGCTTTTTTTTTTCTTTTTTTTTTTTTTAAATATCCCAGTCATTATATGTTGCTTTAAAGACATGGGAGGATAGAGGGGCACGACAGGGTTCCCAGTTACAATCGAACCACAAACACACACATTACAGTCATTTTGTTTAACATGTTCTTTCTCTCTCCTCTCTCCTCTTAGCGGTGTCAAACCTGGATATTGAGAGCAAGCTGTCAGCTCACTATCAGGCTCCATGGCACCAGCAACACAACGTGTTTCACCCTTGTACCCGACCACCATGTCTGGAGGAGCTGCACAGAAACGCTCAGCTCAGCCTCAGAGCTCTGCATCGAGGTGAGGCAGGCGGATCCGGGCCGCACAGTTGCAACATGTTTTGTGAGAATTGTATGAGTTTTTAACGTTTGCGATTTCACAGACGAACAACAATGTCAGCGATCCACGAGTCGGGAGAGAAACAGGGTGACTATCTCTATCTCAGTGGCTCCCCCCATGCCCACCTTCCCCTCACCACACACCATCCGCCGGCAACAGAGGAGTCGCCTGGCAAGAGCGGTAAGGATGACACACTGTGAGAATATATATTATAAAGCGACAATGTGATATATCTTACTATCAACCAGTCAGAAGGGGGTGATCCAGAAATGGTTTGCTCAGACTGGATTGTATCTCTTATCAAGCAGTTTCCTCTTGTAGATAGGGATGTCACAATACCAGAAATTTGGTAATCGGTACCAGTACTAATAAAATTCTCTACTATTCTCAATACCAAATTACCCCAAAAATAAATAAAATCCAGAAAACGCTGCACACACATCGTGCTAAAACACACACACAATGTTATATTATGACAGACCGAAGGGTGAGACAGTAGACTACTAGCATTATGAACAGCATCTATCTCATATATCAGGAGGCTGTTACACTCTGGACATCTTAAAACTCAAACATTAAACAAACTTGTCTTGAAACAGTCACCACTGAACAACTGGACCGTTTGGCTGGTACATTCTCAATTAAGTGCCGGACATATTTAGTACAACATCCTAGAATTTTTTCTTTTTTCTTTTTTAATTCACATCCTTTGATTCTTATTAATGTGTTCTGATAAACTGATACGATATCTCATTCTGATATTGCCATGCAGCAAGAGAGAGCAGAAAGGGAGCGAGAGTTAGACTATCAACACAGGAAGGTAAAACAGAAACCTGTCTGTGTGTCTGTTAATGTTCAACACATCAATGCCTGCTGTAGCATTTTTTTGCACCTGTGTGTACACTTACTGCTATGTGCCTGGAATTTCATGTAATATCAGTCGTACATTGGATTCCAGTATAAATGTTTTTCTGTGGCTTTAGTTATGTGATTGGATAGGAAGCTGTTTACTGTATGTCGGTATCCATTATAGGTATGTTCTGTTTAGTAGTTCTGCAGTTTTCTGTCACATTAATTTCTTTGTTTCTGAAACACCTGAAGGAGAGGACTGTGAGAGAAACAGAGATCCAGACCATACAAAGAAAAGTAAGAAAAATCACTGACACAGAGTCAGAACAAAAAATCTTTTTTTCTAAATCTATTGATGAAATACTTCTCTAATTTCCCCTGTTTGGATGCTCAGCAATACTGTTTTTATGTGTGTGTATTTTCCTGCTACCATAGGAGAGGCCAGGGAGAGAAGGAGATAATCAGACGATCCAAAGAAAGGTAATAAATATGTATCAAGTTTATCCTTAATGTAGTCCTTAACAGACATATTAAGTAAGTGCAAGACTTTAACAGTATATTCTAGCAAAAATGTGGTGGTTGTGCGGTTTTGAACAGGAACATAAGTTTGCCATAGCAAAGTTTCTTCTGTAAAGACTTTTACAGACATGAAAGTGGAAAAATGAAACAATGTATTGTCTGTCTCATTCATCTATCACCCTTTCACTTGTCTTTAATCTTTTTATTAAAAGATTAAATTGCTATTATTTTTAAGATTACTTAGTTTTTTTTTGATTACTTGTGTCATGCCATATTTTGATTTTCTTTTGTTGTATTTTATGTTCGTAGTTTGAGTGCTTTTACTCACTTCACCCTATTGAAGGTTGCATCTTCATTCCGTGGAGTAGAAAGGTATCAAGATTTTGTGTTGTTTCAACTTTCTGTTTGTTTAGTTGTTATAGTTAATTTTGTGTTCTTTTTTTGATATCTTCTCTCTACGCTACCTTTGGTTGTATTTTTGCCATTAAATATCTACTGATGTTAGCGGAACTGTAAAAATTTTGGCTATTTCATGGCACACATCAGAAAACTAAATAATTCCTCTGTGTGTAACTTGCTCAAACCAAACCTGCGAAACTTTATCAGCACCTACCATGTACACTATGTTGCTGATGTTGCTGGCCGTTTTCTTGCAGGCTACCTCGACAGGGGAAGGTGAAGGTGGTGAGGTCTTGGGAGGCCATAGAACCAAGGCCTCAGCCCCCGGTGCCCCCTCGACCCAAGATAAACAGACAAACTGGTCAAAGGAAAATGTCCCACCATCAGATCAGAAGACATCGGGTGATTCTCACGCCATCTCCTCCTGCATCATCCCAATCAACGTCACAGGTAAGCTAAAGAGGAAAAACAAGAAATTAAACGAGCATGACTGGCCCTAGTGAGAATCAAACCAGGAAGATTGTTATTGTGATGCAGCAGTGGTTAAAAAGAAAAAAAGGGGGGAAAAAAGTGTCCAAATAGCCACCGACATTGCCAGGAATCCTAACCAATGGACTATATGGAAATTAGAAGCAATGTGATACGACTATCAGAATTCAACAGCATATTAGACATTGCACATATACAGACTGTATATTTATTGCTAATTAGCCCTTAATACGTCTCATGTTTTCTCTGTTGTCATGACAGGAGTCGGATTTGACAGGGAAGCAAGTGCTCGTTGCTCTCTAGTCCATTCCCAGTCGGTTCTTCAGAGGAGAAGGAAGCTGAGGAGGAGGAAGACTATCACAGGAATACCCAAAAGAGTACAGCAAGACATGGGTATGTTATAGAGAACACCGCATTATTTTACTGTATGGAGCTTAGTTTTGTAGCTTAAGCAATTATTTCTGATGGTTTTATAAATATTTTACCTAAATGATTGCTGTGATCCAGGGATGGGGTGACTTTACTAATACAGCCACGAGTCCATGAGGGCAAACTAAATAAGCATCAACAATCACATGTAAACAAAAACAAAACTAGGCAGTCTATAATAACTGTACCCAAACAGTACTAGCTACTTGTGACCTAACCCATTTCAACTTTCTTGTAGTTACACATGCACTCAGTTTTACAATTCAGCAGAAAATTGCCATGATGCTTTCACTTTTGTTTTTGCATCCAACTAAGCCATAAAAATGACTTAGCTGTGGATTTATTTACAATTTGACCATGTGTCAGAGAGATCCCAATTCTCATCAATAAAGCTAACTATGTGTAAAATGTGTAAAGTGTAAAACGTGACAACCATGTTTGGTTATCTTGTTTGAACACGATATTTCAGTAACTGAACATGCTTTGGCTCTTTGCTTTCAGACTCAGATGAATCACCCGTAGCAAGAGAGCGCACAGTGATCATCCATGCCAACCCACACCAACTCTCTCTCTGTCAGGAAGACCTCTCAATCAGTGGTCGCCTCCATCACACTCGTGACTCTGGTTGCCAGACAGATGATTTCCTTATAGCATGTAGGTTTCTGAGAATGGAGAAGTATATTTGGTTCTTAATTGTAGTTCCTTTTAGTCTATCAGGCTCCCATATTTGAGCTATGAATTAGGACAAGGAGTAAATTAAGTGACAAAATGCTTGACTTTGCAGTTATTGTTTCAAATATTCCAAATTTCATCCTCAAACTAGATCCATCAATCTGGAATTCACATTCTCTATTCATGATAACTTGGTGTAGTTCACATCCATGTGAATTAAGAAGTGTCTCCCTCTCTTCCCCCCTCTCTCTTCTATTTTTCCGTTCAGGTACAGCTGCTCCTTCCAGAAGGCGCATTAGAGCGCAGCGTGGCCACCAGGGAATCCCTGCCTCTCTGTCGCATTCAACAGGCAACATTTCTTCCCTGGGTGACCAGTCAGACACCACATACACCACAGCTGCAGCCCACGGTGGACGTTTGCGCTCACGTAGCCTTCCACGAGAGGGTGGACGTCTGATGGACAGCGATGAAGATGATGATGACAATTATGATGATGATGACGAGGACGAAGAATTGTCACCATACGAAGCAGAGGATTTTATTCCACCAGGTCCTAGTCCAAGAATGAAGATGATGATGATGAAGGATGAAGAAGAGAGCACAGATGACCAGGCAGCTCCAGAGCCACTGCAACTTGGAAGCCTAAAAAGGTTGCAGCGATCTGGGGAAAGGGACAGAGGGAGCGGAGGAGGTGGGAGCCCAGAGCATAGCTGGATGGAAAGAGGTCGTTCTCGCTTGCCTCGCAAGGCTGACATGGGCAGCTGTGAGATCTCATCAAGTTCAGATACGTTCAGCAGTCCTATTCACTCAGTGTCTACAACAGGAGTCCTAGGCAGCCATGTGGACCACAAGGAGGACCACCAGTCATCAAGTGGGAACTGGAGTGGTTCCAGCTCCACTTGCCCCTCACAAACATCTGAAACCATCCCTCCGCCCTCGTCTCCACCCCTGACAGGCTCATCCCACTGTGATTCAGAGCTGTCACTCAACACGGTGCCCAATGCCATTGATGAAGGATTTTCTCTGGATCCCTCATACCACTCTGACCTCAGACCCCAGGGCCAGGGTCACAGATCAAGCTCATTCACATCCTCAGCCACAGATCAACTAGATGATGCAGGGGTCAGTACGGCAAGTGAGGGGGAATGGACATACCCTCCAGACCAAGACCAGACTGATCCAGACCAAGACCCTGACCAGACCCAAAACCTGATCCAGAGTCATGGGTTAGCCCAAGAGTACGGCTCCAAACAAGGTCTTGAAGACCAAACCTGTTTCAGTATCAAAACAAGCAACACTGAAAAGGAGCCTGGCTCTCATTACCCATCTGATACAGAGGGTTTCTACTCTTCTTCTGTGCATTTTGGGGAGTGTAATCAGAGTTACAGAGGATATATGTATAACTATGCAGACCCAGGACCTGACTGTGCTCAATCCAACACTGTGGCAGCACCACTATCCCATGGAGTTTACCCTCAGCCCTCAGCTGACTTTAGAGCAGGCACTATGACCCTTGGGAGGACCTGTCGTCCACTGAGGAAACCTAAAGTCAAACCTCCACCACCCAAACGAACCTCTTCGCTGAAGGATACCAGTAGTTGTGTTGACGTTGGAACAGACACGCAGGCAGATCAGGATCAACCAAAGATGGTTAGTGAACAAGAGCTTACCTTGTCTTCCACAGATATGAAGCTGGAACTGGACCTAGAGCTTGGAGGTGCTCCAGAACCATTACAGACATCTTGTCTAGTGGCAGAGCCTTTGGGGACTTGGGGAATGGGACTGGGGGAAACCGTGGACATAGTAGAGCCCATGTCCTTTAGCTCTGCAGATACACACTCATTTAAGGATGAAGGTGCTGTGCAATCTGACTATGCAGACCTGTGGCTTCACAACACTGAGCTGAAGTCCAACAATGGTGAGTACACATCTATGTCCAACTCAAGCACAGCCACAGGTACTACTGTCATGGAGTGTATCAAGTCACCAGACAGCTCTTCCTCCTCCACAGAAACCCAAACCCAGGCCCTTGCACAGGCTTCAGAGACCAGGGCAACTACTCCACCTCTACCACCTGGAGACTTCAAACTTGGGTCACCTGAGAAGCTTGCTGGCCTGGCCTCACCATCAAGTGGCTATTCCAGCCAATCAGAGACCCCAACATCAACCTTGCCCTCATCTTCAGCAGCGTTCTTCCCAGGACCACTATCTCCCTCAACTGGCAAGAGAAAGCCCAAAGTGCCAGAGAGGAAGTCTTCTCTCTCTTCCCTGCAGCACTTCCCCAGAGATGGAGCTTCCATTTCCTCTTGCTATAAGAGAGACCCAGATTTTCCACCTCCACCTTCTCAACTTGATCTCAATGTTCTTCATGGTGGCTATGTCAGACACACGTTATCCCACCGTACGCACCACATGCACACGCTCCACCACAGCAAACACAGAGTTGCAAATGTTTTAGCCACTGGAACAAAGTTATTGGCCCCTGAGGCATCAAACACCAACCCACCATCAAACTCTGCTTTAACAATTCCCAGCTCAAATCTTTTGGTGATAACGCCATCTGCTCTTCGCTCAGTGCAGCTCCACTCTATTAGTCAATCTACTGATTTACAAAGCACTTCCACTACAGACCAAGAAACAGCAATTGGTGCAGAGACTGCAACAAGACCCAAATGTCCTCCGAGTGGTTCTACCCTGGCTCCCCCACCTATTAACACGAGGCCTCTCCCTCCTCGCAGACCACCTCCCAGACCACCAGGTCATGACCACACCTCCTCTCCTGAACACACGCAACCACCTCCCCCTGGCCGCCACCCTGATGGGCCTCCATCCTATGAAAGCTTGCTACTCAGACAGGACCGCTATGGACCCGGAACGTTCTGGGCTATGACGGCCTTCAGAACCCGGATGGATCCATCATCTGAACTCTCTGAGGACAGTTCACCACTGCATCGACCTGTGCCACGTGCTCCCCACCCTTCGCCTGTGGATCTACACACCCATATCCACTCGCACACAGAGTTCAGAGGGCTTACCCACTCAGCCCATGCACACCCTGAGTTTAGGGTTTTGGGGGAGCGCTCGTTCTCCCAGGATGATGATGATGATGAAGATGACGAGGACGAAGAAGAAGAGCAGGTAAAAGAGCTGCCGAGGGCTGCATGCTCCAGAGGAGGGATGCGATCAGACCACCCTCCACCCCCAGCATATGAGTTTGCTGGGGGATCCCACTCAGACTCAGGGCCCTGGGCTAGTCCAGTCAAAGTGCCTGGTAACACAGTGGAGACATCGCATCCTTACCTAATCAGCGATGCAAGGAAAGGAGGACAAGAGGAGCAGGAAGAAGAGGAGGAAGTGACATCAGGTGCTACCAGAAGTGCCCATCAGCAGCTGCCACAGGAGAGCAAAGATGACTCCACCACTCCTGACACTGAGGATTACTTCAGTAAAGGTAAGCTTTTAAACTACATTCAAGTGGCAGAAGTTTTGTTTTTTTGGATTACATAAAATATCACAGTAACATGGCACTATTTATTTAGAACATTAAAAGAAGCAAAAACTGCTATAATAGTGGTTTAATCATGGAGCAACTTTTAGTCACAGAACATGAGTTAAAAGAGGGTTATTTCACCAACTGTATACTAAATGATCAGACAACCAGATGACATGTTATAGGGATGTTGTGTGCTACAGATTCCACACCCAGTGATAATTCACTCTCCCCTCTGACGGATGACACCAAAGTGGATGATGACATTATTATCACATCACCCAACAAGACCCGTACAACTGAGGACCTGTTTGCCATGATACACAGGTAATGTCAGTTTTGTAAATTGGTGGTTCTCTCTCTACAGTGTCTATGTACTGCTTGATACTATATTCGTCACATTTTGCTAGTGATTCAGCTACTTTCAGGTGTTGTTTTTTCATGTGTTGTGCTTATATGTACATTTTAAATAGGACGATACTTGTATGTCCTCATACAGATCCAAGAGAAAGGTCCTGGGCCGCAAAGATTCAGGAGACCTAAATGTGAAGTCTCGTCTCTGCCCAACAGCACCAGTGACTCCAAGCAATGTCTCCACCGTCATTATCCCTCCAGCTCCTCCTCTCAACATCCCAGCTTGCTTAGCCAGTGCGGCTGGGTCACAACGAGCCCCTGTGCCAATCTATCGCAGCGCCAAGAAATCCATTACGTCAAACGAGGAGTTTAAACTCCTGCTGCTAAAGAAAGGTAGCAGGTCTGATTCCAGCTACCGCATGTCAGCTACAGAGATTCTGAAGAGTCCTATCACCCCTAAAACACCAGGAGAGTCCCTTCCAGAAGGGACCATTAGACAAGCTGAGGAGATACCCTCTACGCTTCATGAGCCCCCCATTCCTGGCCTGGACTCAATCCAGATACCAGGCCTCTTTCCACGGGCCAACTCTGAGAGCTTCACCCCCAAAACCCTGCCTATGTCAGCTGCATCTCGACAAGGACGTTCTCGGATCCCCCCTGTAGCCAACAGCAGTCGCTATAGTACACGCAGTCGCCTCTACACAGCCCCCATGCAAGCCATTTCTGAAGGGGAGACGGAGAACTCAGATGGGAGCCCCCATGATGACAGATCATCTTAAAACCACCTGATGAGAGATGTCCTCTATTCTTAGCTGTGTCCTACATTTGAAATGGCCCCTTCTACTTTTCTAATCTTGGATAGCTGTGTCATCAAGGCCAATAGTGTACACACAAAATCTGACTCTGGCTGATATGCACCCAGTTATGGACATACTATTCTATTGGAGGGTGTCAGACTTCTGTGAGATACTGAATCAAAAGGGATGATTATAAAAACCTTGAGGATATACCTAAATACTGTATTATCTAAAGAATAGCTCCCTCATAGTAAAAAAAAAAAAAAAAAAAAAAAGTGCAAGACCTATTTTGATTGAACTGTCTTTTTAAAAAAATAAAAAAAAAGTCCCAAATGTTTTGGAGAATTATGATAAGAAAAGAAATTTTGTGGAGTAAAGACAAAGTGCGTGTGCATGAACAAACACATGCAACATCCACTGATATTTCTACTTCTCGTGTTTTGAATGGTGTGGGTGCGTGTGTGTCGCTGAAGAACTGCTTTCTTATGAAAATGAAAAAAATTCTTATGACATTGACTATTCTTTTAACTTATGGTGCCCAAAGCATCGGCCAGACTTCCCAGAGTCCATGCTCAATATTCCGCCAATAAGCAAGGGTTGTTTCATTGTGGAAGTTACTAACATAATCTCAACACAGCACCAACTTATCTATTATATTTCCATCTGCAGACCTGGCATAGAGAGTATATCACACAGAGCCAATCATATATTTCTTCACATAAATTATATCCAGAAAGATAACATGATGCATGTATTTTTGTAAAATTGCGCCTCAGAACATGATGATAAAATTTCACCATGTTGCATGACCCTATATGGAAACATCCCCTGGATCCTGGTTTCTGTCGACATTTTTGTGGTTCTTTTGTATTATAAGAAAAATTAATCTTTCACAGCGAAAGATTTTAGTGACATTTGTACCACATTGCCAGTGATCTAAATTGATCTGTCATGGATTTGAGTGTCTAACAAGAAGGAGCAAGGGCTTGCGCCTATTTGTCTAAGATACAGGCTAATTTTGGACAATCGCACAGTGGCCTTTCTCTACTAGAGGTGGTTGTAAGCAGGGCATTTATAAGTCCCTGCACATGTACATGGAGCTGTGCCATGTTCCACCAGAATTCAATCACATACTTATTTAAACCCAACCTTGAAATCTAGTACGCTTAGACTGATTAAAGCTTTTCCAGCTGCTGGCCAGTCTTGCTGTGCTGACTTGAAGCAGAAAAGGTGCATTTCAAAGCAGATTTAAATATACCATTGAGTGCAGACGGTGAAAATGCTTTAGAAGGTCCTCAATCGGTTTGACTAGAGGTTTATTTGGAAAGGTTTCCAAGAACCAACCTCGCTTTTGCACTTCATGATTCTTCAAGAATATTCCTTGAAAAGAAAATATATCTTATAATGAATTGCATATGTATATTTGTACTGAATATAAAAACTCATATCTATATAAAATGACAAGCAGAAATTTTATAGGGAATCAATCTGAGTGTAGCAAAGAAGAACAGGTCTCACTGACAACATTACACATGAATCTTAGCAATGTACACTGTTCTCCTCTCCTTGTTGCCTCTCCTTCA
Organism: Stegastes partitus; assembly: GCF_000690725.1. NCBI lineage: Eukaryota > Metazoa > Chordata > Actinopteri > Pomacentridae > Stegastes > Stegastes partitus. The sequence goes on along the minus strand of NW_007578193.1, from coordinate 372,547 downwards.
TTTGCACTGACCCAGTAGCATTAGACAGGTGAAAGCTCAAGCCAGCGGCTGGTGTACACCATTTTGTCTTACCCTCCAAACCTCATATCACAAAATCTGAAAGAGAGGAGACAAGAGGAGGAAAGGGCAACATACCACAAATATTTTAAAGTCAGCAACGCCCCCATCGTGTTGCTGCAGCCTTTTCTATCCAACACACCAGGTTTAGAGTATGCCATAAAATCTTCGTCATCCTTCCAATAAATGTTACACATGTAAAGTATCCAGTGTGTTACAGAAGCAAACTCTCATCAGTGAAAAGCTTGAACTCTCACCTGCCTACCACAGCAAACACAACACATATACTTCTTACATTCAGAGACCGTACTTCAATAGAAACCATTCACTGTATTCTGTGAATACCTCAGCAAGCATATTACTGTTTTATTGTAAATGATAGATAGATAGATAGATAGATAGATAGATAGATAGATAGATAGATAGATAGATAGATAGATAGATAGATAGATAGATAGATAACAAACCACAACTGTTTGATACTCAGCGAATCTCAATTGCAGAACTGACACTGTGTAAGATGGAGAGAGTAAAAAGCTGTGAACTGATTACTAGAATTTTACATTCATCATACCCATATTGCTGAAGCGCACTTGTTCCTGTTCATTGTTTTATTTGTTGTGTTTTCTATCGCATGCAATAAGTAAAGGGGGAAAAAAGCAGAAGAAAAGAAAAGGACACCACCAAATCATTATTTTTATCAGAGGGATGTCTTCATGAGAAAAGATTTTGTATTTTCTGTTCAAATGTCAAGTTCAATAGTGTGTTCTATAGATGTACAAACTGTCTGGCTAATTCTGTTCTGTATAGTCGTGATCACAAACAGGGGTTTATCTTGTACTGTATATCTACTCACTGGACAATCATACGTATAAGAGACTGTAAAGAAAATGATATAGAATCTGTCAGGAGGAAGAATCTGAACACTTTTGGTGCTGGGTCCTAGTCTTGCTGGAGCTGTGGAAGTGAGAGAAATATTTTCCAGGAGAAACTGCTGATTACGTTTGAAGTGCATACCTGGACAATGTTGGATAAAATGTACAAATTGAAAAAGAATATATATATAAAAGCAGAAAATATATCAATTCATAAATCCAAAAACTAGTTTGATCTGATCAGAATGTCACTTTTTACTTTCAAATCATAGCTGAATTGTTTGGTTCCCACAAAACATTATCACTGACTATTTGAAACAAACTAACCTGTAGGGACATTACAGTATTACATGAAAAATGCAACGTGACTGTGAATTGCCATTTAAAAATGCTCAAAAGTATTTGACTATTTGTTTAGTGTGATATTTCCGTACTGTACATGGCATCGATGCCACAGATATATTTCAAGACTGTTTCCTTTATTTATGAAAGCAGTGGACAGAGGATTGATTGACACAATTTGATTAGAAAGACAAACTTTGAGGTTGCCATGTAGACTCTAGTATAGCATTCATTTCCCCCCTGTCAAAGTCCTCAGCAGCTTGGGAATACAACAAAGAAGAATCTATACCTTTTATAGATTTTTTTCCCCAACCTGTTTCCAATGTCTGCACGTAATTTTGTCCTAAAGGGAAGTATGACAACAACCACTTGATATTTTTATTCAGAGGTGTACAGTATGGAATAACACTAAACAAGACTTTAAAATATGTGACAGAAAAGAGAAAAAATACATTGAAGACAAAACTGTAACTATTTAAAAGAAGCTCCATGTTTAAAACTAGCTAGGACTTAACAGATTTGAATCACTTTTGTATTTTTGTATAAACTTGTAAATAAGTTTTTAAAGAAAAAAAAATGTTGCAAATTCTTTCTTTTGTAAAATAAATCAATAAAAGATTAAAAACAAAAAGTTTTTTTTTTTTTTTTTCAAAGTTTACATGATTATTTCCAAGCCTTTGTATATTTTGGAGCTGTGCAACACCTTCAGTCTTGTATTTATTTTTTTGGGCGGGTGGGAGGGGTTACAACATTGTGAAAATTCCATTATTCTATATCTAATTCATTTTAACAGCTCATCAGGCTGCTTAGTAACTGTGCATAGAAAAAAAATCCAATAAATGTGATTGCAATGAAATGGAAGGCCTTTTGTGTGACACTTCATTTCGTCCCTATCAGAACCAAGTGCACTGAGAAAATCTCTCCACTAGATGGCAGTGTTTTCATGTTGTCTGGCATTCATGGGCTCAGCTACAAGCTGCTGTCCAGATGTACTGACTATCTCCTAAAGGTGCAGCATTTAACAAAATCTCATTAGGGTTGGATTGAAAAACAATGCCATCAGGAAAACACAAAATTCACTAAAATGGGGCTGTCTCATAATTATGACTTCTCAACAAAGAAATCTCAAGTCAGACTAAATGAGGAGCCAAAACTTCACCAAAAGCATTATTTGGTGGACTTGGGCCTGGATCAACACAGCTTAACGGTGGCGCCTCCAAGGGTGGGCCTGAGAGGAAATCTCATTGGCCCTGACCCTAGATCTTGGCAGGTCACTGAAACGCCTTTGTCCAAGTTTCAGGAAATGCAACTGTCCCAGTGCAGGTAAAATCAGCATTAGATGACCAAAAAACTAAGGGTGGCTGCAACCAGTAATTCTGTCCATTAACATTACTGAGAGCAACATCAAGTTTGTGCTTTTAGTTGTTCCTTTCATGAATGTTAAGTTTTGCGCAAAAGCTGAAGTTTAGTTTGTTGCTTATAACCGTTTGTAAGAGTCTTTCTTCTGAGTTTACTAAATACCTGCAGCATCAGCATCCATACGAGCTGCTCTAATACGAGACAGCTGAGTACATTTACTCAAAGGGGACAACATTAATTAATGATACATTTCGTTTATGATTTATATTAATAAATGATCCCCAACATGGAGATAGCATTCATCAGGATCTTACTGTAAATTACACTGTGAGCTGTCACACACCGAGCTACAGTTTATACGCTGAAATCATTTGTTATACAGCTGAATCATGAGCTCCATCACAGCTAGCTATTATTTTATTGTGAAAGTCTAACTGGTTTGCTAAATATTTTTCAGAAATTTTAAGTGTTTATTTTCTGTAATTAAGGATTATTTTTGTTCCATACCACAGTGGGATATTTGCAGCAATATAATCATCATCATCATAAATAATAAATAAACAAATAAATAAAGATAAAGAATTAAGTAGCTACCAGAATATGGCAATGGGCAGCCAAGCAACAGAAGAAAAACATGTTTTATTTTACCATAAATTGCAGTAATCAGATAAACTACCATAACTTTTTCTGAACTTGGGTCATTTTGAACGAAGTCACCCGAATAACTAAATTATCTGTAATTAGTCTATGCAGGTCAAACAATTAGTCAAAGTATTTGCAATATAAGAAACCAAAGTATACAATTCCTTAAGTTATATTGAGTTTTCAACTGTCCCGTATACAACAACAGCACAACTGAATTCCTAAAATGAAGTTTTGGCTTTGGTGTGCCATCCCTACATTTTATATGGCCCCATCAGGCCTTTGAAGCCAATGAAAAATTCATAAAGGCGCCACTGCAACTTAAAAAGAAAATGTTTAAAACGATACTTATTTAATGATAATCTGAGACATAAAAAGACCAAAATAAAGAGGAAACACCTGAACTGATTCTTGACTTGAAATCAGCATTAAAAAGACAAACATAAAAACAGAAGTTTAAGGCGCAAAAATGTGGACTCAGCATCAGCTTACTGGCTTTTTCTCAGCTGTATCTTGTGGCTTATACTACAGTGCAGTTTTGTATTTTGGTTATGCTATTACAACTAAGGAACTTCTGTCTCAGACGAATAGAAAAAGAACAATGTGGTCCTTGGGTTGACTTTTTTTTTTTTTTTTTTTTTTTTTAAGCTTCATGCTAATATCAACTCTGTTTGCTTCTTAATCTTAAATATCGTGGGTGTTTTGTGTTAGCCATAAGCGCTGGTTAGTGGGTTGTTGTGTGTTTCAGTTGGACTTACTCTTGTAGGAGCCTAAAACTTGGGAAAGAGGAGCCTGTGTTTCAAACTGCTCCACACTTGCCGGTTGTTTACATGGACGCCACACCACGTTAGCTAGCCGTTAGCTAGTCGTTAGCTTCTCCGGTTAGCTCACCGCGCACGTCAGAGGTTTGACCACGTGCACCTTCATAACTGATACGTCAACAAAAGTTCCCTTTGCTACAGTGGTGGCCTTAATTTATGTTACAACATATAAAAAAAAATGTCGAACTTATTAAATGATATAATCAAAAATAACAATAAACCAGCAGTGTAGCATAATTAACAAAATTGACTCCTGCACTTAACTACCATTTGGGCCTATTTCCACTTCACTAGAGTATTCCCCTTTTAATTCAAGGTGAGGTAGATCTTAATGGATCCATAGTTATAATCTAAAAATGCATCATTTTAAATAGGCTGTTTTGCATGATTGAGTGCATTTTAACTATATTAGTGCTTTTCATTTTAAAATGTTTGAATGCATGGCTTTAAACTGTTGCATTTTCCTACACTACCTTTACATAAAAGATCAGACTACTTCTTCTACCTCTGTATAGCTTACTAAATACATATTATGAGAAATCATTTTTGATTTATTTGTAGTGAATGTTATTTCTTTCAAGGATGCCAATTTTTATCGAAAATAACCCGAGTCAAAAAAAAAAAGTAACATCCCTCCTAAAAATACTCATCTAATTACCAAGGACTTAGTCTCCAATTTGAGGTTTATTTCTGTTTGTTTTGTTTTAGAAAGCGCTTGGTTATTTTTTGAGGGCTGTAATCTAATTTTAAGTAGAATTCCTATGTTTGAACTATCACTGGTTCACATTAAACATGCTGGCCCAGAGCCTCATGGCGCTGGCCCTAGTTTCCTTAAAGCTTCACTTACTATATATTTAAACATTGTATATAACTTAAATAATAGTAAACATATGCTGGAGAAGAACAGTGTTCAACAGGGATACTATAGTGTGAGTATAGCTTGCTTCACAACCAGGAATCAACATGTGCCAAATCCTAGAGAATCTGCCGGAGTCATAATGAGCCTGTTTATCCTGAGTGCTGCTGGTGAGCTATTTGAACTCGCTGATCTTTTAAACAATGATTCCTATTGGACTGTCACTTTCCTAAAATGAGACATCCATGATCTTTTGACCCTTATGCCCCTATGCCCCGAGGACACACACATGAAACCCACCACTAAAAGGACTTTAAGCTCCGCCATGGTCTTGGGTGTTTGTTTTTTTCTTTTTTATGTATTGTTTTGTTTAACCCCTTATTCAAAATCTTCTTTTTTCTCTTTCCTTATTCCCCAATAATGTTGTCACTGTAGGAGTTACTTCAACTAAGCCAGTGGTTTACAGCATGGAGCTTGGATGCCCTACAGAGAAAAGTAAGGGGCTACAAGAAAATTAGGAAACTGAAAATGCGACACAGAAACCTAAAACTTTACTCCCCCCCAAGAAGTGGATAAGGTCTTTTTATTCAGGCCTCTAAGAATAAGCAAAAATCTATTTGATTTGGTCAAGATTCAAATGCTCTCTAAGTAGGCATTCCTTCGTTTTAGGGGGTCACAGGTCAAAAGGTCAACAATCAATGTACTCCACTAAAAACTGTGCTCAAAGCTGCCTTGTGCTGGGATCTCAAACACTAAGATGATGTAAAGAAATGTTTAATTGTGTGAACGCATATCAAACATATTTAACAAACATCTTTTGTTGAACTTACAGTAAAAAGTCATATATATACACATGAAATGCTGCAGAGCGACAGATGACAAGGCATAAAAAATACACATAGTTGGTTATTGTGCAGTCCCTCTATGTTGTAGTAATGAACACAAAATGCTAATGACGTAAAACATCTTCTAAGAAGAAACAACCCTTACTAAAACCTGAGTTTCACATTAAAGCAAGACGGTTTCAAGTATCAACTTGTTACCACTACAGGAGAGCAACAGTGTGAAATGCAGCTACAACAGACATGATTTGGTTTGAAAATGATTCTGAAATGTTCAGAAAATGGATTATTTCTGCCATCGAAAACAGATAAATACTTTGAGACATGTGAATAATTACTCAGACACAATATCATCCTGTAGGTAGTTATTTGATGGTGCACACAAAAACTATTTCAGGCAGAAAAAAACTGATTACACTTACGCTTGATACAGGTTGATACACTTTGTTACAGTACAAAATGATATTTAAAAAAAAAACAAAAACAACCTTTTAGCTTAACTTTATACAAAAAAGCTTCTCCATTGTGTACTCTCTCGGGAAAGAACACTTCACCTTCCTGTACAGCACTCAAACTTCAATTCCGTTGGTTTTATTCTGATTTCAAAACACTTACAGTTTTCCAGTCATTGTATGTGGACATGTTGTGTATGTGTGTGCATTGGATAGTGTGACTGTCAAAGCATAATACAATCATGTAGCCACATCAGTGCTCAAGCTGAGACTGTTCAGCTTGAATGTCTTCCAGCATACAGACAGAGTAATAAAAGAAAAACAACTCTTGAGTAACTGTTTTCCTACATCTACAGCCTGCACTGCAGATTCACATCCGATTAAAGGTTTTCTTCCAAAACAACACAGCCACCAAAAGAATAAAATTGGTGCCCACTCTCTGCCAAAGTTAATTTATGATCTTTGTCAACAACTTAAGCATCTGATGACATAAGAATAGGAAATATTTATGCAATGACTGACTTCAGGGAACAAGACTTCTCCAACATTTTGGAATGAAACCCTTCAGTTCCTTTCGTTCACATAAGCGAGGCGCTTCTGTCGTTTAGTACCTCTCAGCAACAATGCTCATGAATTCATACATTCACTGGCATGCATAAACCAAATTTGACGGTCCATAACAGACGCGGCCATTCAGAAACGTTATTGCATTGTTAGAAACGGGGCAGCGAAACGTTCACTGCCAGTACCTGAACTGACTTTCCCAGTCTTTAGTGCAGCGCGTACATCCTGAAATTCTGACCAGAGACAAAAACGGTTTTAACAGCTGGACATTTGAAAAGTTAAAATAGCAAAACCTTCAGTGTACTTCTATGTGTGTGTTAAAGTGGAAATGTAGAGGTAAATTGATAAAGTTTGATAAATTATGGCCTCCAGTTATTTCTAATAAGGCAAAAAGACACAAACGTGAACAAAATTCATACCTATGCTCAGATATCTGATAACAATTACAGCTATGCAAGTGTTGATTTTGTGTACTATGTATCTGCTTGAAACTGTGGTGTATATATGAAACAAAAATATATGTTCAGGTCTGGACAGTCACCAGGATTTTACTGAAGTAAAATCTTTTTTCTTTTAATTACTCAATGTTTTACATTATTGTTTAATTAGACTTTTTTTTTCTTTTTCTTTTTTTTTTTATAAATTTTCCCAACATGAAGGTCTAAATGTTGCTTTACAGTCCTCTTCACATCGTCAGAAATAAAATTCTGTGGAATGCTGCTGAAATCCTTGTTGGCCTCAGTTCATACAATACCCATCCATGTATTAGATCAAAACGTGGAAACTGTCTTTATGTTGCTAAAACCTCAGAATTTACAAAAAAAAAGTACCGGGGACCTGACCTCGGTGTCCTCACTGGCAGCTGCGACCCCGGTTCAGGTGGATTTACACTGCACCGCGTCCCTGTAGAATAATACGTGTTTGTGTGTGTCGCCAGTGGGAAAGGAGAGTGCCTTCATCCTCTACTGTTTGGTCTGTTTCAGCTTCTCGATGTGGTGGCAAAGTTTGAGCGCCGGGCCCAGCTTCAGTCCCATGTACTTCATAATGACATCGCTTCGCAGCAGCATCAGCGCCTTGCCGTCGATCTCCTGCAGGGAGAGGAACACGCAGTCAGCAGGGGGGAACGTCTCACACTCCTTCTCAGAACAATTTGATCAAAATGGTGATGACTTGATTAAGGTGTTCAGTGGCAGAAATTCCAGTCTGATTTGTCTTGAGTTTATTCATCCCGACATGTAGCATGTTGAATGGAAATCAGTGCAGTATTGTAGTCCGTGGACTGTTAAACAAGACAAAGAGGAAAGAAAATGAAATACTCACGTGTTTTCTGAACAGTTCAACGTGCGGGCCGAGAGTTTGGGGATCAGCTTCTTGCACAAACCGAATGACATCATCAACTGACCAAGAAGACGCGTTGTTTCCTGAACCCTCCTTGTCCTGTTTCACATGGTCTGGACCTGTTGTTGAGCTGGCTGCTGGAAAGGTTGGGGGCAAGAGGAAAGGAAAAAACAGATCAAACTAATACCTACTATTTTTATTATCAAAAAGCATACCTGCAGTATCCGCTCATGATTTTCTTTGTCAATGTGACGGTCAATACAATCAAGGCCTTTAAATGGTCTTGAAATTTATAAAAAAATAATTGGCCAAAATAAAATGAATAAAGGGAGCAAATCCAGTGTTACTTAGAGTAATATTTTGCTGCCTAAGCCAGAACAATTGACTGTTTTGTTAAACATCTTTCCCAAGAAATAAGATCATTTAGCCCTAGTGACTTTATGCGTGTTTTTAACCGTACCCTCCACTCGTCTGTGCGTACACATCGGGTCAGTCGGGTTGGAGCTGACTCGTCGTAGTGGCGGTGGTGTTGTTTGTGTGTGTCCAGGGTAATATGGCCGTTCCCTCTTTGCTCCTCTGTAATCGGCTGTGGTGTGAAGAGGCCGAGTGCTGGGAGTGGGATCCTTCGTGGAGTCGTCTTTGGACAGGCCGTTCTCTGCGTGGGACAACGGTTCTGTTTCGAGAAAGAAAGAGACATGGTTATAGACAACACAAGTGTAACAAGAAAACAGAAAAAAGTTTCAGACTACACTGGACAATCATACTCTTTTCCACCAACACAGTTTCAGGGCTGGTTTGGAGCCAGTTCCTAATTCCACACTAGTTTCTTTGCATTTCAACAGGCCAGACAACTGACTCTCAGCCAGGACAACTGGTGCCACACTGGCACTAGCACTTTGCTCATCTAGAATCAAGAACTGCTTACATCACGGACTGGAGGCAGGATTATTTGTATGTTAACCAACAGGATCAACTACAACTTTGTAACCACCATTTTAAAAAATAAAAATAAAAACAGAGCTAGCCTGTCTGATCCAAAGGAAAAGAAACGCCAGAGCTTCAGTATTGACATATCATGACAGCAGCAGTGTTTGAAAAGCCATTGATGTATTTGTCTCATTTTCCACTGTTCCACGTTTCAATATTGCCAGATGGCGTTTAAAAATGCAGTTGCAAATTAATGGTGGCACATAGTGCGGCATTCATAAACACCAACTGCCATTTGCAACGCTGTTTATAAATGCAGACGGGTGATATTAAAACATTGAACATCGGGGAAACTGTGACATCCTCCGTCTTCCAGCAGAGGTCTGCACAAGAGACAAACTGCTTCCTTGCACTGTGGTCTTCAACAGAAGTTCATAATAAACTGGAGGGAATTTTGATGATGAAACCGGTGTTCACACGGAAGTATAGAGTGATGACAGAGCTCTATGGTGGCTCTGTAGCCCATAGTTTTCTAACCTTCTTAGGTTCTTAGAAGGTTTACAAGTTGAACCAACTCTGAACCAGGACCAAGCCAGAATTAGCACCTGGTTTGTGTTGGTGGAAAGGGGTTAATAAGTGACAGAATAATGTAGGGAGACTCAGGAGGAGTGTGTCAATACTCAATGCTGGTCTCACTCTGTCACACTAATAATGGTTCCTGCTTATTCCTCTAACTTCAGCTCCCACCAGACATCATCATGGTAAAATAAATTTGCCATCACCTGCAAACCAACAGCCATTGCTACACAGTGCTTAGAAAAACTATTCCTCTACTGTTTGGCAGAAACCAAACACTACACATTATCATAAACACACCAACTCCACTGTGGCAGCATCATGATGTAGGCATGCTTCTTGGTAGCAGGCCCCGGAAGGTTTGTAAAGGTAGAGGGTAAAATTAACACAGCAAAGTATAGTCAAATCATGGAAGACAACTCGATGCAGTCTGTGAGTGAACTGTGACTTGGGAGACTAGTTTTCCATCAAGGCAATGACCTAGCCAAAGCTACAAAGAAATGATTAAAAGAAATGGTCTCCAGAGTGCGAGTCAAAGCCCAGACCAAAACTCTAAGCAAAGAAGAATGGGGTTAAACAGCAGTGTCCTGATATGCAAGGCTGACTGAGACCTATCACCACAGGCTCAATGCAGTAAATTTGGCCAAAGGTGCATCTTCTAAATATTGACCTGAAGGGGGTGAATACATATGCAGTTGCTTATTTTAGTTAACTGACATTAGAGAAATCTGTTTTCACTTTGACATGAAAGAATTGTTTTTGTAAATTCCTATCAAAAAAGCTGTTGAAAAGGAATGAAAAGGGAAAACTTTCAAGGTAGGAAATACTTTTTATAAGCTCTATATAGTACCCATACAGACATACTGTGAAGCTATGATGTGACTTTTGTTGCTGTTTATTGATTCTCATAGAAGTAGGTCAACTTTTTTACAAGACCAAAGATAAAACTAGCTGTGGTGTGTAACATCCTCTCAACGGCAGATGTAATTTCTAATATTGCAATTTCTAAGAATGCAATACAAAAAAAAACAAAGAAAAAGCCAAAATAGAAGAAGTTTAGAATAGGCTAACCCCTTTTACCATAAATAACAATATAGCTCTTAACTTTCCCAGTTACTCCATACACACATTTCCCCACCTGACTTAGCTCTGTTGTAGAAGCGTGTGTTGTTGCTGTAGGGACTAAATGGCTGCGAGCTGAACAGACTGTCACTCTCCAGATGTTGGCACATGTTCTCCAGGAACCGCAGCACGGAGGATGCACTGGAGGCGGAGGGCAGCTTCACATAGCGGATACCATGTTCCGACCGCACTGAGGGTACAACACAACACAACAGCTATTAGTCTGCATGCACATACAGCACACACACACGCACACGCGCGCGCACGCACAAACACACACACACACACACACACACACACACTATATGCATTCACAGCAAAAGAAAACAGCAGATGGTTTAGGGTTAGCACCCTCCATTTATAAACCCAGCATTTTTCACCCTATCCCACTCTGCACTACACCCTCCCACCCAAGCCAAGCCTGCACAAATCCACAAATTAAAACCCCTCTCCCCACCCGACCTCACCCATAGCCTTCCCAATCCGACCCCCCAAGGGAGACTCAATCCCAGAATCCCAAACCAGGTTAGACGCACATGTCACTTCTGATTACAGACACAGCGCTCACATCAGCTGCTGCCACAGGCGCCATCTTTTAATCCTCCTCTCTGTCCTTTCTCACACACACATGCATGCACACACACACACCACATTCATATGTGCTTAAACCAATTTCACCTGGCTGATTGCCTATCCAGGACATATGGCGTTAGAAATTAGAAATTATTTTGCCCTGCTTTTTTAAAAGGTAACTTTTGACGTTCAACATTTTGGCTGAAATATGCTCATTTCTTTTGCTTGCCAAGAATTAGATAACAAGATTGACTCCGATGTCTATAAGGTAAATATGAAGCTACAGTGTTTGGTTAGCTTAGCTTAGCATTAAGATCGGAAACTGGGAGCCTGGCTCCATCCAAAGGGAACAAAATTCCTTCAACTAGCACCTCACTCATGTCATTTGTTTAATCTGTACAAAAACTGATTTATAATTAATCAATTAGTTTATTTATTCTGCAGGGCCTGTAACGAGACGACCAGCAGAAGCTCCTGGAATTCACTGCTCTTGACCAGAAATAGTCTGACACATAACCCACCATAATACTGTTAACTGTCACTTTAACACTTAGATTTTTGTAAGGATTTACTATTACATATTAATTAGATCATTTTAGAGATGCTGGGATTGGACTTGATTAAATTTGGACAGTGGCAGGTTAGGTTCCCCCCAGTCTATATGCTAAGCTAACTGGCTCCTGGCTATAGCTTCACATTCACCATAAAGACATTAGGACAGTGTCAATCTACTCATCTAACTCTTGGGGGAAAAAGCATATTTTGACAGAAATGCTGGCCTAATGCTTTAACAGTACATGTGGTCTAACTTGTCTTAGAATACTAATGAAACAAGTAGTTGATTACAATTTTTGACAGACCAATAATTAACTAATGATTTAGGTCATGTTTTAATTTTTCCAGCAAAAATGCTCAAAATGTAGCCAGTGGGTTTTGATACTTTCTTTGTTTTGTACAATTTCACATGCAGTGCACTTTTGTTTTGCACCATAAGAAACAAGCAATCTGAAGACATCTTCCTTGTTTGCTTGCAGTTCCTCCAAAGGGAATATCCAGTAGCGTTCTGTGCATTTACCTCTGATGACCTCCCCTCCTGTGTGGGACTGGCTCTGTAGAAACGACAGCAGCACAGACGGCTGGTATGTACAGTCCACACATGCCTGAACAGCCTGCTGGAGAACTGCGTTCACTGGAGCTGGACCAAAGTGATCCGGGAGCTGCTGCACTAGTTTTCGGTCGAGATGCGGACCATAGTTACCGTGCTTGTTCACATAAACACACACTGGAACAGCACAGAGATAAAGAAACATCAGCAAAGAACAAAGAAAACAGGACTTCTGTTTTTCAAGCTAGAATTCACTACCACGCAGTTACTAAAACCCACCACAGAAAGTATTCACATCCTTCACTTTTTGCACAATTTGCGTTGTAGATTTAATTTCAAATTTTAAAAACTGCATTTTTCCATTTGGCCACTCTACTGTCAATTCAAAAAAAAAAAAAAAAGTTTTTAGATTTTTTTTCCCGTAAACTTGTAAAAAATTAAAAGAGAAATATCTCATTCTTAAGTATTCAGAGCCTTTTTTTCTACTTTGTGGAAGCGCCTTTGGCAGAACAATTACAGCTTTTCATTTTCTTTGTTAGTCTTTACATGCTTAGCACATCTGGATTTGGGTAGCTTATCCCATTCTTCCTTGTAGATCCTCTCATGCTCTGTCAGACTCCAAAGAAAGCATGTGAACTGCCCCCTTCATGTCCCCCCCAGTGGGTGCTCTGTGGGGCTTGGCCACTACTTAAAGATAGTGAGACGCTTGCCTAAAAGCCACTCCAGCGTTCATCTTAGAAGCATCTCCATAGCATGATGCTACCACCACCATGCTTTACTTTAAGGACGGTACTAGCTAGATGTTAATAAGTTTGCCAGACATAGTGTCTATAGTGCCTTTATGTCATTTTGCAAACTCAAATCATCATCTCCTGAACAGATAATCAGCTACATGTACACGAGGACAATTTTCCCTTTCTGTATTTGAATTTAATCGTAAACTTGGTTTGACCAGATTAGCATTTCTAGAAGGAGTTCTTCGAAAGTACTTCCATTTCACAATTATTTAAGCCAGTGTGTTCCTTGTGGAGACTTATACACAAATGTGTGACTTTCTATATATTACATTCTATCGATTCGGTTTGCATCAGCTCTCATCACATTTTTATCACGTTTCCAGATTTATTTACTCAAACAGAATACACTTAAGAGGAGTACCACAGCACTAAAAGTCTCAGAATACTTTTGTAAATCTTCTTTATCATTAATACATTTGCAAACTTTTCTAAAAACATGTTTTCACCTATTCATTAAGTGTTATTGTGTGTATGTTGATGGGCAAAATCCCAAGTTTGTCAACTTAACATTACATTTACAGCAATAAAATGCGCAAAAACAGAAGGGATCTGAACACTTTTTGAATCCACTGTACATGTACATACATTCAGGCCTTCTGTTTTATCTGGTATCCAATTTACCTGTGCAAACTACATTTGAGCTGTTGCTAAGGTTGTTGTCCACTGAGACATGGCTGGCACTCAGTCTGGTCTCAGGAGGTGGAGCTGTAACTGATGATGCCCCCAGGGGCTGCACCACTCGAGCCTTCTTCTGGAGTAAAGAAAACAACAAATAAACCCAATCAAATTAAATTTTAATAACTTACAAAGGCCGCTAGTTAATGACTTACAAACCTGTGTGTTTTAACTGTACTAAACATGAACGGCTCTGCTCCAGTTACAACAGCTTGTAAAGCAAAGTTGTTATCTCCAGCACATTTTTTTTCCATGCATAAACATCCACAAACACTACTTTTCTTTTCTTAAATAGTGCAACTCTGACCGTGTCTTCTCTTGCTCAAAATTGTTTCTGCCATATTACAGAAAACATAAAGTGGCAGGGTCAGTGGCCCGCAGCATAACAGATTACAACTCTTGTGACATCTCACCTTGTTCCTAGGCTTGGGCCCTCTCTTCTTGTGTGGTCTGGGGGCCAGTGGAGCCTCAGAGCTAGTTCTGGCTGGGCTCTGTGATGCTCCATTTACTGCTGCTGCCGCCGCCGCAGCCTCGGCCGCTGCTTTCAACAAAGCAATAGTCTGGGATTTGGGACGGCGACCTCGGACACCCTTGCGAACGGGGAGGGGTGGTAAGGGGTTGGGCAGTCGGTATGAAGTCTGCATGGAGGAGGAGGAGTTGAACGAGGAGCGACGTGTAGCTGAGGAGGAAGAAACAGGGGCGAGGAGTGCACCAGGGAGGGTAACTGGGAAAGAGACAGATAAGATTTAAAAGATAGGTGTAAATACAAATAAGATTGCTGATGAATGATAAGTGTGATACATATTTTACAGTAAATACATTTAAAATCCACAGCAGAAAATGTCAACTTGTAAGCCCACACACAGGTTTGCAACAATTGCTATTTCCTCAATTTATTTAGTTAACTTTTTAGAAGCAATTAATTTTTATTGCATGTATTTTGTATGAAAAGCATTTTTAAAAAAAGCATAAAATCCTCACATCTGAGATGTTGGGTTCCTTAAACATTTGGCATTTTTAAAAATGATTAAAGCGATTTTTCAATTATCAAAGTAGTTCCCAGCTATCTGTCAACTTACTAATTGCTTAATCAACGAATCAATGCAGCTCTACACGCATATGACATCCTAATTATCTGCTCATCATCCACAAACAGAGGCTTCAAATAAAGATGTGCAGAGAATCAACTCTGCTGTAGGTCCTCAAGCTGGAACACGGAAGCAGAATTTTGGAAAGACAAAAGACGTTGGAAAATGTAGAACCGAGTGGTCCTGCAGAGGAGATTTGTTTTGATTTTTCAGAGTCCTCTGAGATTGGCAGCTTCTTTGTATTGAGCCCCTCCCTGCACTGAAATCAGAGTCAAAAGTCACGAGTCCCCAGAGACCTTCCCGCGAGACGACTCCTCAAACCTTCTGCTTGTGGCAACATGAACAGACAGCAAAAATAGGGACTGTAATGATGACATTTAATGTCTTTAAACAGCATTCAATGCTGGACGTAATGGGAGTTTAAAAATAATATATAAGGTAAAGCTCAATTTAAATATAAATACATACCATAATCTTGTTTTTTTCATAAAGATTGTTTGAATTTTGTTATTAAAAAAGTTGGAATAAATGTGTACTAATGTAGAAAAAAAATAACACTATATAAGAATCGACAGTCTTTATTGAACAATTAATAAGAAAAGGGTATTATATGAAGTTCAGATAGGAAACATAAATATCAAACATGCCTAAGAGCCTAAAACAAGGAGTGTTGTGACAAGGCTGTATTATGAGCACATTTTTGTTACTACTAAATCATTCCTGTGTATTAATTTAACCCCTTAGTTATACCACCATTTAATACTAATCATCGGCTGGTGTGTTTAATCGTAAATCTAGTATAAATATTAATGGTATTAATATTAGAAAAATCTAACTTAGTTATTCATAAATCTGAACACGTAACATCTGGGTGTTTTTAAACCGGCGCCATGGTTAAACTAAACTACTTTAAGGCATTTTATTAGTCTGATTTTGATCTATGTGTTGAACATTGTCACACTGTGAACTTTTCATGGGCACCGTGTCTGTAATAAGGTCAAATTTGCCAATAATCGGTACAATACACTGATGTTAACATCTGTCTGCGTGTTTTGGATGTTACTCATAGAATCTTAGTCAATCCAAAGACTGTTGCTGCATCCGTCTTGCTCCCTTCATTTCCTACTTCTGTCAACTGTGCAAAAATTTTTTTTTAAAAAGTGCACCCATAGAAAGCACGTGCAAAAAATTCTAGCAACAGACTCGATGGCGCTCCTTGAATAACGTCATGTTGCTCAGTTAAGAAATATTAGTCCGAAATTCTATCAGCTTAGGTGCTGAAATAGAAAGAAAGTGACGAGACAGTGAGAGGACAGGCACCAGCCGTTGTTAGGAGGAAGAAAAAACACAAAGCAGTGGCAGCACCACCAATTTCTATCTTCGTTAGCCTGAGCGTGACACTGTGATATGATCACATAATCATCACAGTGGAAGTGTGAGAAGACGCGAGTGAAATGAGACAGAAAGAAAGAAAGAGAGGAAGAGAAAGATAACCATCTCCTAGTTCAATACTGCTGTGCAGCTCGGTGAGAGCGGGGGCCTGAGAGTGCATGTTGACGCTCTCAAGGGGCCAAAGCTTTCATTAGAGCCTCCTTGACTGAAGCAATATGGAGTGACTATGGAAGGTTTACAGTATTCTCTGAGGGGGCCAGCCTGGGCGCCCTGAAAGCTGCTTAATTGGGAAATGAGTGAAAGTGGGCGTCGAATAAAGCAGTGTCTTGTTTCAGGGGGCCGAGGGCTCGCTGGCTCACCAGGAACGGTCGCACAAAGCCTGCTCACTGAGCAACAGCGATACCAACCTGCCAGCACAGTGGTACACTTATTCACAGTGAGCCAGAAGCCATAAACCCTACAAAGGCAGATCAAAATTTGTTTGCAGGGTACCAGTCGGTAGCAGCGGGTTTTAATTCGCCGCAGGGAATCTAAGTCGGGGGGCCTTCTCTGATCTTTCCCTAAAAAAAAAAAAAAAAATCTAATCCATTCACATTATGTGACAGCCACCAAAGCAACACATAGACCTTCCACATTCGTGATTAATGTCATATTCTACCATATATTGGTTTATAATGATATTTATGTTAAAAAAAAAAAAAAAAAAAAGCTACACCTCTGAGGGAAATCTGCTTATAAATTACCTACATTACCCACCATCAGAGTGACAGCAGCATATACGCTCTGTATGTGCCTGTCCCAGCTCTGCAGTGAGCTTATATGATGAGTGAAACTTCAAACAGTTTGGACAAAACAAACCCAGGACTCTCTTCTTGTGTGTAATTCAAAACTCCTGTGGATTTGAACACTGTTTCACTGCAAAGCCTTAATGACTGAGCCACAATTGTGAGGCCGCTTGTAAAACGGTTAAACAACCAAACCAGGTACGTGTTGGCTGCGCTTCAGCTCCACGTCTACAAATCAGTCCGCATTTTTAAGGACTATTTTCTGAAAAAAACTCGTGCTACAACAAACTAATATGCCCACTGGTGACTAATCTGCCTACTTTGTTGGTTAATTTTTGGAGTGTGAACATCATCATTTTCTATAGCAAGCTAATTTTTAAAACTATATAACAAATAAAAGCAGGAAAGCTTCATGTATAAAAATGTGTAACCAGCAGAAACAGTGACAACTGCACACAATGCTAGAAGGAAATCAAAATGCAAAAAACACACAATGACTGACTGTGATTTAAACTAAGATTTCTTGTAAATCAGCTTCAATATGAAACGTCTTTAAAGTCAACAAATATAATAAAATACTGCAAAAAAATCCAAATCTGCATTATTCTACAAAACTACAAACTACAATTTTAATAATTAGCCTTTGCAAAAAAACAAAAAACAAACAGGAAATCTGATGTACAGTGCAACAAAACACAGACATATGGTGCTGATCATGACTATATAATTCCAGCTCGACCCATTGACCTGTGTAAGCCACAGCCCGAGGAAACGTGCATGTGCGTTCGTGCACATATGAGAACGGCATAAACTGAGAAGTGTGTCTGCTGTCTGGGGGGGAGGGGCTCCACAGAGTTGCCTCTCATCTAATTACGCACCACATACACACACACACACACACACACACACACACACACCCCTGCATGAAGAGCCCCCTCAAAGCAAACAGTCCGTTCACCCACACACTCTTCTGAGAGAATTTGCAGCACTATGCAAGTCATGAGCTGCAGATTCAGGTGTGAGACTGTGTGCAGAAAGCAGAACAGGGGGAAGTTACTTAAATAGCTTCAGGCCATGTAGCATAAACACAACGTTCTCCTGCGCGCGCTCTCCAGCTTCAAAACACACACAAAAACTGAATTAAATCACTGTTGTTCACTCTTTTCGAAGCGGCTGTATCATTTCGAGTCAGCGTGCTGAAAATATTTTAATCTTTTCCTGAGCCTTTTGCAAACCATGTCCTGATGCTTCACACACAAAAAGACATGATCAAAAACACATGGAGCTCCACACTTAATTACAGCCAACAACACTGTTAAAGCTCCAGACTTTGAGTCATTCGGTTCAGAAGTGTTCACTAGTCTCTTGCAATATATTTGAATGAATGCAAGTGATTGAAAAAAACAAAAAAAAGTCTTGATGCTTTTAACAAAGGAAACAATGTGAAACAGCAGCTTTAACCATTTACCCCCAACAAGGAGGCATGTGAGGCAACTTTTATCAAAGCTGCAGATTTGGCTTTCACTTCCTTTCCTTGCTTCTAAACTGCAGAACCAGAAAGAAAAAGTAGCAGTAAATATGTGTATAAATAAATAAATATATATATTTTAGGAACACAATTATTGACTATCAACAAGCTGCTGTTACTTGTGTCCATGCTGATTTGTTAGATTTTAGGTATCTTTTAGTGGGGGGAAAAAAATCTGGCTTATGTTAAAAGAGGAATATAAACACATCCACAGGGTCATGAAACATATTCAGAAACTATATATCATCTGGTTCCCAAAATCCCAAAACATCCTTTTAAATCATCAACAAGCGACTACTGCTTGTGTCCACTAATCACTGATGCTGAATTGTTAGGTTTTATTTGGCTTTCAGTGGTTTAAAAAAAAAGAGAGAGAGAACGGAGATACTTCCACATAAATAAGTGTCTTATGAAACATATTCAGAAATGTGCTATTGTTACTTATCACTTGGTTTCCCTAAATTAAAAAAAAAAAAAAAAGCGTTCTAGACAAAGTAACGTGTAGACAATATAGATGGTAATCTTTACAAGAAGTTTTGTTTTTGTTTTGTTTTTTCTCATTTTTGCACAGAAACGAAAAAGCAACAGCTTAGTAAACACAGTCAACTCACCAGGAAATCCCCTCCAAAAAAGCAGAACTTCCCTGTTGTGGCTTTTTGTAGTAGTAGCAGCAGTCGTAGTAGAAACACTGGCGGCGGCGGTGGCGGCGGCGATAGAGGTACGAATGTCTGCTACAATACTCCTCACTGAGTACAGCTGCTTCCTGGTTCTCTCTTTGAATCAACTCTTTCTCCTTTGTTCATTTCCCTCACTACTTTTTTTTTCTTTTCGTCTTCTCAACTTTTTTCCCACCCTTATATGCTCTCCTCAGCTGCGCTTCATTGTCTCGTTTTCTGCGTCTCGATCAGCTGCTTTTCTCCGTGTGTTTCTGCCCCTCTTCGCTTTTTCTACCCCCGGCAGTAGCCCACAACAAAGCCCACGCTGCCTCTTGCCTCTGCTGCTGGTTGAAGCCACTGCACAGCTTCCCTCCCAATGAATGAGCAGGAAGGAGGGGAGGGAGAGAGGAGGAGGAGGAGGGGGGGCGCTAGATTTGCATAGGGGGGCTAGGGAGGGGTAGAGTGAGTGAGGGAGGGAAGAAAGAGTGGGTGGTGAGGGAGGAAGGGGGGAGTTGAGCCCTTTATTAATGTTATCTGTAGGCCATATCGACAGTCTACATCAGTCACCTGCTTCTAAGCAAGCCTCTGTGGGAGTGGAGGGGGTTAACGGTGGGGGATGGGGGAAAAAAATGGGGTGAGGAGGTGAGGAGGGGGGGGTAAAAAGGTTAAACTGGTTTCGAAGAGTCCTGATTGAAACGAGTGCAAAGGGCCAAACTGCTGGAGTTGGTGCACGACGTACAAACAGAGTCTCACAGGCCAGAGGGAGGTCCTAACCCCCCTACCCCCCCGGTGTAACTTTAGCCTATTCAGACCCTCCCCGATGAAAGATGGTCGGGCCCAGCTTCAGGAAACAGCATAGTCGGATATCACCCCGGCTCTGGAACAATGTGGAGCGAGAGCCCCCTCAAAGACGTCTTAATCTGCTTCTAAAAAAGACAAACCGGAGTGTGGCAGATTCAAGATGGGGAAAAAAAAATAACTCTTTGATATCACTTCGCACAACATGATGTTTCTTAATGAGATATATAATTATTTGATCCTATTCTCACATTTGTAGTGTGTTTTCAAGTCTATTCTTGTGAGAATCCCCACAGAGAATTTGATTTGTTTAGTCTACGAGAGACCAAAAGAGCTAAAGTTACAACAAAAGACAGAAATAAATTTACATACATGATTTTTGTTTTGTTTTTTTTAGATCTTATCATATCTTTGTAAAACCAGGTGTTTTCTGTGCAGTGTAAGTGTAATATAACATATTTAGGATATTAAAACGCACATCTATGAGGTCATTTCAGCGTACAGAATATAAGGTGACAAAAAGCAGCATTTTTTTTTTGCCTTAAACGAACAAAGACGGCCACCAGCGTCTGCTAACACACAGACGCGCTCCGTCCTTCATGCATTATTCAGAAAGCACCATTCTGCATTTCTACCAACAAACTAACACAAAGATGCATCACACCAAAAAAAAAAACAATAACAACAAAAAATCTGCATGATGACGAACGCTTACTGTACAAAAGGGAAAATAATTACACCCTATCTTGGCATCTTCCTCTTTCAAAAATATGTAGCGGGGTCGCAACAGGACAATTTTGATGAAAGCTAATTAGAAATTTTAAACATAGTAGTAATTACAGAGTCTCTCACTTTCTTTTCACACGCGCGCAGCTAATTATCAGCTCATTAACACCTCAGCCGAGCCCTACTTATTCAATTACTCACATGCAAACATGGGAGCTGATGATTTACATTGTTCTACTTTCTTCAGTCTGCGCTCACACACAAAGGGTGAATCTTTCCGCAAGACCTGGAGCTGGATTCATATCTGAGGTCTAACTCAACCGAAGACTTGGTAGAAATCCTGAGTTAATCAAAGGCTTGTTTGGTTGAGCAACAGTGTCAAACCTCTCCAATTATTTCAGTAGAAAATTGTTGTTTTATGGAAGAATTTTGAGACATTTAAGTGGAAAAGCGTCCAGAATTTCAGCGCACTTCAGATCTGTAGATGGGTTTTGCTTTAAAGAAGGAAGGCCTCAGTGCTCCTCATCGGTCAGATAGTTTCCAAATCAAACAACTGACTGATGTCGTTACTGCTGTACACTTTCACTGGTTTACTGCACTGTTACAGGCACAAAATATCAGCCAAGAATTGATGCTGTTTTTTTATTTTGGTGCGACTTGTCAGCAGGTATATAGTTATAGTCTTATGGGATGAAGAATGGAAACATTCACATGATAACAACTTGGAAGTCTTCACCTAATCAAGACAGTTGTGTGATTACAGAGCTGGCAATGAGATGAATAACTAAATATAAATGTACACTGAAAATGAAACACCATCATTTCCATTCCATTTTAAATTTGCCTCTAATTACGCTGAAGATGGGTCTTTGGCTGATGCTGGGTCATCAAGTTTGTTAGGATTTCAGACAAATTGGACGTCTCTGAAAAATCACAGCTCCTTAATCGTAATTAGAACTTGGATGTCGATGAGAACATTATTTCTTCCGAATCTACTCATTACTCCACCATGACATCAACGCACACAGAGTGATTTCAGTTGAACTGTAAGACGAGCAAAATTAGGACTGCTGAGACAGAATTAATCTGACGCAGTAAGCAGATACAGGAATGCCATGTAAAGACAGGTCCATCACGCTTGTTTTTGTTTTTGTTTTATATTTCTGTTGAACCACAACTTAAAAGCAATGTCATGATTTTCATTTTTTAAAAAATTGTATTATTACTTTTGTCAATTTCAACTTATTTTAGTGACAGCTGGGTTTTTCCTTCTTTAAAGGGAGGGTACAAAGAAATTGGAGGACGATTGTATGATGCCAGAAAAAAACATTTCAGTTCATTATTTTACAGAAAGGAGCTTTCATGATCAGCTTTTAAGCCATTTGTCAAACAAAATGAAAGAGTTGCTGTTTTTCTTTTTACCTCAAAAGTGACATTTTTATTTAATTTTTTTACATCATGTGATGTCATTGTAAATTAAATATCTTTGGGTTTTGGACTGTTGGTCAGACAAAAACAAGTAACAACATTAGGATGCTGTGGTTTGAGGAGCGTGATCAACTACTTTCCAAAATTTCAAACATTAAACAACAAACGTTTTAATGAAAGAAATCTTTAGATTAAGCAGAAAACAGACGGGAATGCAAATCTATCTGTGACTGAGACTAATAAACTCCATAGTTCTTGTTTTCACCACAGCAAATTGCACAGCTGGATGAATACAGTTAACTTCCATTTACTAAAGAAAAGTGCAAAACTGTTAAATTAAGATGGTATTCACATTATAAAGCTGACACGGTAAGCTGAGAAGCAGATATAAGAATGTCAGCTTCTCTCGTATTGATCTACGTCTTAAGTCTTCCTGGTCTATTGACACATAAACACTGGAAGGAGGCTGTAAACTTCACTGTGAGAACACGCTCTGACAGACATGTAACTGCTGTCATCCATCAGCTATGTGGAGAAAAAACCCAAACAAACAAGACACACACACACACACACACACACACACACACACACACCTTCCATTAATCAGGGTTGCAGGTCTGGGTTGTTTCAAAGCCTCATGCTTCCTGACCAGTGAACACCGACAACAAGGTAAAAGGGGAGGAAATTGCGAGATGGGAGCTGATGAGATGTAGCAGAAAACACGGGGGATGATTGATATTTATTACACCTGCTAAACTTTATCAGAATTTCAGAGATCAACAGACTCACTCCGGAGCCATTCGTCAAAGTGAGTTTGATGGATGGCAAACGTCTAAATACCTGCCACAGAAACTAAACAGCTGAAGCTTGAGCATTAAGCTTCAGCATCAGAGCAAATCACATGGCGACACACTCGCGTAGCTGCTGAGCGTAATTACCGTATAATTACACACTGATTGGTAATTAATACTTCAGTACAGCCTTCACAGCTTAATAATATCTTGTTTCTGCAGACGAGGAAGGTTTTATTTAGGAGATGTTCAGGGGATGCAAAAAAAATTAAAAGTACATCAGTATAATGTTTGTCTATCACAAGAGGCCTCAAAGAAACCTGCATGTTTGAGAACCGTTACAAACAGTTAGAGAAGCATTTTTAAGTAGATTTAACTATTCAAACAGTTGATATCTAAGTTTCTTGTCACATTGGACTGAAAAGGCGAAGGCAGAAGAAGCTCCTGCAAATAATGTTTCAATCAAATAACGTTTAGTTTGGCAAAATAAGAAATGAAAGCATGCTAATGAAGAAGCTGTGTGAAAAAGGGCTGAACTGGAAAGTTACAGCTTCATCAGTGTCATCTATGATAACAGCAGCAGCTTGTGTTTTGGGTTGTTTTGATGCCACTACATTGGACTGGTTTTGTTTGCAAAAGAGGTTTACAGCCTTACAGGGTCTTTATCGAATAAAGATTATTAAAAGAAATAAACAAGCTCCTAGATTTGGTCCAAGAAGAACTGTTTTATATAAAATAGTAAAGTCAAGTTTAATAGTAAAGTGTGGTTAAAAATAGCAAAGCAGACATTTTCTGCACATAATTAGTTTTGGTACTTAGAGGATAATTTAAATGTGAAAAAAAAATCAGCAATCCATCTTGCTTTTGAAAAAAGGGTTTAAAGTTTGAGTGTCCTAAATGTTCATGTAAATTATTATTTACGCAACTGTGTGTTTATTAAATTAATTTAATTGAGGATAAATTGTTAGTCTGACAGGAATAGTGTCCAAAAAAATCTAAAGATCTTAAATCAATTGTGCCATCTTTGCTGATACTCGTCCTCTACCCCTATTTAGAAATCTGACATTTCAATGAAACACACAATTATTATTCTGTTTAATTATATCGTATTGAACTGAATTTCTTCAGAATTAAAACTCATTTTGATGCAAAATGAAACAGACAGGACGCCTCTATAAAGGTGTGAGGGAGCTCTCGATTATTTTAAATGATGTACAAACACAAGACGTCTCAGAGGATTTTAACCTCAGATGTCCTGTTTCTGGCTCAACGTCACTAAACTTATATTTGCATGAAAAAATCTACGATTATTATGATTATGGTTTTGTCACATCTTTAAAAGGGCAAACAGAGTCGAGAGCAGCCTGAACTACCACACAATAAAAAAAAACAAACAAAACAAACAAAAAAAACAGCCTGTAGTCATGGAAAGCAGCACTAATATATGATAAAAAGATCAGAAAGTGGAATCTGTTCAAGCGGATTCGTGGAGTCTTTGGGGAACTCTGCCGACTCTGTACGGAGGTCAGAGCTGCGGGTCACAACCTCGCCAACAAAGCCAGCCAACTCAACACAAAACAGGGAGGAAAAAAATACACAAACCGAAAGGAACAAATGCAATTCACGCCTTAATATTCCCAAAAAGACTTTCATATTCCTAATTTTTTTCTTCCTTTTCAAACTGCTTGAACAACAGAAGAAACATAATCAAGCGCCTGAGAGGCAAATGATTCTGCTTGAACTAAATTTATTTAACTCTGTATCTCCTCGTTTTACTGCTCAGTATGCACTGAACAAATATTTTAAATAATTGTTTAATGACTTAAAACAGAATCAACTGAAAAACAATTACTATTGAATTCTAAGTGAGTAGTTACACTGTTAAAAAAATAAAAGAAGCATCACTGCATTGGGAATTGAAAGCACACATGATGACATATCATTTTATTAGAATCACTTAGATCTTTATTTGTGTATTTTCACTTTACGCTACTTCCTATTTCCAGGATTAATTCTGGATTATCAAATATAATGCACTGCTAACAACAAAAGTATATAAAACAAATAAAATTAGCTTCACCTCAACAACCTTCTGATTTAAAAAAATGCTCATTTCAGTTTATTTATGTTCAGTTTGTTTGTTTGTTTTACATCTTTATGATAATATGTATTTATATTTATGAAAGTAGAATTTTTAAAAAATGGACTGTAACTGAATTTCGTCACACAGCAGTTCTTTTACTGAAGTAAATGATCTGAATGCTTCTTTCACCAGAGTTAATAATCTTTGGTTAAACAACATAACAGCTTCTATTAATAATTAGCTCTCCATTTTGCTCATCACGCTGCTGTGGTTAACATATCAACCACACAGACCTGCATTACAAGGCAGCGCTGCAGTTTTGTTCAACATGTCAGCTACATAGCACTTGCTGGTTTTATAATCTCGAATGTGAGGATTTACTTTATTTTTATTTTTTGCATTATTTGACATCACTGTGAACTAAATATGTTTGTGGTTGGGACTGTTGGTCTGACAAAAACAAGTCATAATTTGAAGTTGTCAAGTTGTGGTTTTGGAGAGTGATCACTGTTATCTACTTTCCAGAAATGTAAAGATTAAACAACAAATCTATGAAGGGATAAATCTCCTGATTAAGCAGAAAATGCAAATCTATCCATGACTGATCCAAACCTCAGGGAGCATCTAATAAATTCCATAGTATTTGTTTTACACCACAACAAATTAAATGGCTTAAAAAACACAGTTAACATCCTACTAGCATCCTATGAACCTATTCATATTTATGCATATCCAAGTGAATGAAGCAGGTTTAAGTTTGCAATGTAAAGACTGCTATCTTTTAGAAATAATTTCCTTTTTAGGAAACAAATAAATAAATTGTGAGCAGAAAAGTTGAATAGAATATGAAACTAATCTGACAAAACTGTTTCAGACATGTTCTGATGTTAAGAGCAAATTTTATCTGGAGACACAAGACACTCTGGTTTGAAGATGTCCTGAACAAGGCCTCTTTGTTTGTAAAACAGCTTTAGTCCTTCCATTAGAGCAGAAGCACAACATTCAGTATGAAGGCTGATTGAAGAGAGATGAGAGCAGCGAGCAGCCAGGATGTTTTGTTTTGCTTCTCATTCATTCCTTGTTTCATTCACAAAGTCGGCTCCACTCCTCTGCTGTCTGGCTCCTACCACAATTTGCCTTTAATGATTTAGCTGACGTGGGCTAAATGTTGACTCTCTGCTGCTCTCTAGTGGTCAAAGTTCATACTGTCCTTTAAATATCACCGGTACAACCACGCCTGTCTAACAACTGCAAGAACCAAAGGAATTCAGAGTACTACGACCACAATTATTATACTTTAACATTTCAGGACTATTGAAATGACAACATAACAGTAATTTCAAAGATAATACAGTCATATTCTGCATCTTAACCCTCTCAACTCCAAGCACTTTCTTCACTTTTCTTTCTTTTACTCACTGTGTGTTCGTTTTTCAGTGCAATATAAAATCCTGCACCTCTATGGAAAAAGCAGAGAGTACAGAGAGTTTGTTTTTGCAGTATAACGAGTTGAAATTGAAAACACGGAATTAATATTTTTTTACATTTCTCCAAGTGCGGTAATTACAGTATTATCGCTTACGGTAATATTAATTTTAGAAAATGCTAAAAATGTTTTCACTACTAATTTTTTATACCAATATGGAAAAAAATGGTGACACACATTAACACAGTATAGATATATTTAATACTTGTAATTTATTTCCATACTTGTCTCATATCTGCTTTGTGCAAACACTGCCTGCAATGCGGCCCAGTTTGGCCCAGTTCGGCCCAGCGGTCCTGGAATTTCTGTCACGCAACTAATGCGCTGGAGTCAACCTATGGCTTCACATTTGTGCTGAGGAGTGCAGAATTAATAGGGTTTTTTACAGCATTGTTTTTGTACAAATTTAGCACATTTTTGAATAAGACACATAAAGAGTTTTAATAAAATATCATAATTGTAAGCTTGAATTTGCTTGATTTTGTCTATGGTACTGCATTTCGTGGTTTTGATAAATAGTGTTGTTTTGGTGACTTTTTAAATACATAACTTTTCAAACTGCTGCAGGTTTTGGGCTTTAGAGGGTTAAAGAATATTGACACAAACCTCAGTCAAACCCTCACACACACCCATCACAGCATCATATGAATAATCAGTTCAACTAATTTTATCCTTAACCCTTTATAGAGCACTCCTTGAAATACTTGGAAAATGAAAATTTCAACCCTGGCATGTTATTGAAGGATACTTCAAGATATTTTTACTTTTGTGATTTATAAAAAAAATTTTGCAAATCAAGACTAGTAAAGTTGCCATATATGGTAACTTGCCTATCAACGGTTAGAAAAATGGAATTTATAATAAATAAAAGAAAAGGTAACAAACTGCAAAAAAAAAAAAATGTAGAAGCTTTTTAGTTTGAGGTAATGATACTTACACAACCAGCAACAAAGTATTTATAAAGTGCTTGACAAGTTCATTTAGTAACATTTTTCTTGGGGTAGTGGTATTAGTGACACTAATCTCAAAAAATAAATCAAAGTGGAGTTCAATGCAAACCAGAAACAAAGCGTTTATAAGGTGCCTGGAACATTTGTTTAGTGACATTTTTCGTAAGGTAGTGATATTGGCACTCACATAAAAACTAAATCAAAGTGCAAAGTGGTTCTTCAACCTCAAGGAGAGGCACAGGGTGGACATATTGAACGTCCAAGGACGTTACCAAATATGGCCAATTGCCCCATAAAGGGTTAATTCATTTCACTTAACACATGAAAGTGTGACATGAACCCATAAGCGTGAAACTGTCTTGATTTGAATGCAAACAGATGGTGATCTAAACTGCATTATAATGTTATCAATATGAAAACCTCCTGAGTGAGGACAAGGTCGATCATCTTTTGCTAAACTGCCCAAAACATGAGAATCACTTCTTCCATAAGTTGGTATCTGATATAAACAGACTTCCTGTTCCACAAAATGCGTAGCGAGACAGAACATAAACTGAAGCTGCACTTACAGAAGTTTCCGGGTGGCTGTAAGCTGTGTTTCGTCAGGGTGCACCAGCCAACGGGGAAGATGTCTCTGGAGTCGAACGGGCACCAGTAGTCGAAGGCGCCTCGCCAGCCGTCAAACATGACGAAGATCTCCTGACCTCTGACCTCCCCCACTGTGGCCGGACAAATCAAGTAGGGGTTCTTCCTGTCCACCGCCTCCAGCTTCATACCAGGCTGGAAGTAGTTTTTTGCAGGGCTGGCTGGTTCCTAAACACACATGTTTATATGTAAATCAAACCAACAGACATTCACAGCTTTTCTGCTTTCATGCAGAAGAAAATAACATGCAGAAGAGAAAATCTCCTCTTTATCATAGTGAACTTTAACTATGGGAGGAAAAAAATCAGTGTTGAAAGAATGACATAGTTACACACATACTTTATACTACTAAAAAAAGAAAGAAGAAATAAAACAAGAACTATAACAACATATTTTTCTGCATCTGTTGAAACACTTCCTTCCCTTTTTGCTGTAATAAACACTGAAGATATCTACTGATATTTTGTCCAAACAAGTATTTAAATTTTATTTATATAGCGCCGATTCACAACATATGTCATCTCTTAGCACTGAACATCAGAATGAGCTGTGATTTCTGAGTGGCTCCCCCTTGTGTCTGGACTGGTAACTGCAATAATAATAACCACACACAAAAAATACAACTTTTCTATATCTGAAAACATTTTTCAACCCACTTTTGAAATTTTATCAATACTTATCCCTGAACTCCAACTAACTTTATCTATTGCTACTTATAAATGGTGAGTTTTGAAAATGAATCCATCATTTATACCTGTTTGTTGCTTATTTTTCTTTTTGTTTCTAGTTGCTTTTGTAATTTGACTCAGTGTCATTGAAATAGCGTGCCTCGACTAAACAAACTCTTGAAGTGTAAATAAAGGTTGTATGAAAGAATAAACTAATGAATTTGAAAACCTTGACTGCAAAACGATAATTACATTGCAGACTTTGTGTGTCTCAGAAAGGATCTGCTCTAAATGTGGCTTTGCTCTCACTCATTTTTGTGAAACTGTGAATTCTTTTTTTTTTTTTTTTCATTCAGCTGTCATTACCTTTTTAAAAGCAGAAGCGGGGGCCATCTCTGCACCACTGAGTGTCCGCAGGAGGAACATGGGCCATGAGGATGCATTCATCCTGAAACCTGTGTACAAGGTCAAAATTATACTGTTTACACGGAGGCGTTAATTCCTTTTATACCTGTGGGCGTATAAGAGGGCAATGCTGCAAATCAGTGAGCAGGACTTCTTTTAGTTAATCCTGGATTTCTATAGGATTCTTGCATCAGTGTTAAAAAATATGATGATTTGTTGGGTATTTGTTGAGTATCTTGCTGGTGAAGTCTCTGTTGAGGTTTAAACTGAGACACTGTCTTGTCAGAAATGACTTGATGTCCCTAAAACTGTCTTTTTCCAACAGAAGACACGTGGACACACCACAACATAAACATGCCAGGAAATAGTGATGGCTGAAGTCTATTTAGCTGCTTCAGTTTCAGGGTTCTGGTATTGCCACCCTGTTGTGACTGAAGCTATTAATATGTTGTTTTTTTTTTAATTATTTAAAAACAGTGTTTTAAAGCAAAATTATTTCCATCCAGATGAGCAATTTAGAATCGTTTCAGAAATCATCCCTGTACATACGAACAGCCTGGAAATGCGGGACACATGGCTGTTCTCATACAGTGGTCCTTGGTGTGCTGGTGTAAACAGAAAACAGAAGAGGGTGGGTTGCCTGGTTGTGGAGTCATGTGACAGGGGCGTGACAAATCAGAGAAGGGAAGGCAGCGACTGCTGAAAGCCAATCAGGAAGCAGACATCGGTGACTGTCCTCCTTTCTCATTTCTCTGTCTGAGCAGCCTCTATTCCTTTCCTTGCATCTCGGTCACTCCCGCAGGTGGAGGAGACATGAGGAGAGAGGAGTCGAGGCAAAGAGTTAACAGCTAACAAAATGAGATATCCTGATTCAGAGCTGCCATTTCACAGCAACGTCAATTAAATCCTACGCACGGTGCGGCTACGTCATCTGTGCATTGTTTTTTTAAAGCCTACTGCTGTATTTTCTGATCTCTGTCAGATGAGCAGAGCAATGTTAATAACAACTTAGAGTATATATTTAGATTCATTTGTAAGCCGAATGTACAATATCATACCAACACTAAAATACATGTTGTGAAGTATAGGAGGCATGACACATGTAGGAGTGTCACACAAATAAAAAGTGAAAGAAATTATGATGATATACACATAGAGATAAGACATTTATACAGTCCTGCTCCCAACATGGTTTGTATATTATGTTACAGGTGCGAAAACGACTCATCGGATTCATCGAGGCTACATCTGTGCATCCTCTCTCCTCAATATGCATTTTCGGTAGTGAGACATCCTTCAAGATGCCATAACAAGACGGATTTCCATGTCACAAGCAGGAGGACGTAGAAAAGAGGATGCGAAGAGGCTCAAAGCTGTTAACTGAGGTGAGGTTTTTGTTTCCAAAAGTCACTGCGTCTCTCTGTCTACACAGCCTCTGAAAGTCTTCACCATGAAAAGAGATTTTAAAAAGGTTAATGTTCAGTGACCTAAAAGTGCATTTCGGTGTGGACGAAAGGCTAAAACGCATGTTGTGAATGATTAAAATTATGTTTGTGTACATGTGGATAAAGCTGTACTGAGACGATGGACTATAACAGCGTTAATGTTGTAGTGATCCTCATGCTATTACAAGTCCAAATGTCTGCTGTGAAGAAGGCCTGTGGTTCGACTAAATTAGCAGGAGAGTCAACAAAGTGTCAATCAGGCACAGTTTAAACAAGCCTACACAGTCAGTAGGAAAAGTCTAATGAGGCAATTCAAATGAAAACTCCTGTATCAGAGAACTATTAGAGTCATTATATTTCATTGTGTAAATGTGTAATGTATTTTGCAAGGTATTTGCCATTTTGTAAAAACTATAATTTCTCAACTACGAGGTGTGAAAAGTTCCAGGAGTGGTGTCACAAAAGATATATTTCACATTACTACGAGTTTTCCCCTTCATCAACCAGCACGTCTACAAAGAGATCCTGCAGCGTTTGCTTCGTTCAGTGTGCGAGAAGAGGCGAGGGTTTCAGCAGGACAAGTCGTGGCAGCTTCATCATGACAACGCGCCTGCTCACGACGCTCTGAGCATCCGACAGTTCCTGGCTGAGAAGAACATCGCCGTGCTGGAACAACCTCCCTACTCACCCCATCTGGCTCTGTGTGATTTTTTTCCTCTTCCCCAAGCTCAAGGGGGTCATCAAGGGGACCCGTTTTGAAGACATGAACGACATCAAGATGGCTGTGATGATGGAGCTGTGGAGGATCCCGGAAGATTCCTTCCAGGAGTGCATGGCGGTGTGGCAGAGAAGGCTGGGGAAGTACGTCAGACTCCAGGGGGATTACTTCGAAGGGGAAAACTTGTAGTTTGGGTTTGAAATATATCTTTTGTGACACCAGTCCTGGAACTTTTCTGACACACTTCATGTATCAATTCACAAACAAGCACCAGACTGAAAACACAAACATGAAAATGCATAAATAACAGTGTTGCCTGTAGCAGTTTAAATCCTCTCACCAAGGGGTGGCTGCAGCATGTCTCCGTTCCTCTCGCAGGTTCCTATTGGCTGGATGTCCGATGAGTCGACCAGCCGCCAGAAGTCATTGGTGTTGTCGCTGCCGTCCAGACGCAGGCGCAGACGGGTTCCCATCATGCCCATCACCGTGGCAATGCACACCGAGTTGGAGTTGCGAGGGTCCCGCGCCTCAAGTTTCATCCCTGCTTTGAAGTCATTGGAGGGAGGAACTCTGGACTGCAGGGGGACACAAAGAAACCTTCAGTCATTTCTATTGTTGCGAGGGGCTCATATGATGTCAAATGTTAGAATATTTCCCAGACTGAAAGCTCAAAATTACAGCAAATGCAAGAAAAGTCTTCATTTCTGAAAAAGACAAGAAAAAAAACTTTCTGAGTCTCATTTTCAGCCTATTTGTTCTCTTTGAAGACAACACATTTTGAAAAAGGCGTCATAAATATGAACTTTTAGAATAAACAAATTCTAAAAAAAAAAAAAAAAAGCTAGGAACTAACAGGAGTAACCAGCAGCAAATCTTATTTGCTTGGGATCATTTTCAGTCATTAATTTAAACTAAATGTTTGTACCTACTCAGTGAAATAGTGAGGCTCAAGATTTGTATTTATTTGTTTGAAGTTTTTGGAAAAGAAATAGAGCTCCTTGGTAAAGAGAAATAAACTATAGACAGACAAAATTTGTAAGGGTGTCGGTCTAAAACTAAGAAAAACAGAGAAGATCAGTCGTCCTTTAAACAAAGCAACATCTATTTCAAAAACAAAACATTAGCTATGGCAGGATGGATCATCCATCCATCCATCCATCCATTATCTATATGCCGCTTAGTCCTCACTGGGGTCGCGGGGGGGCTGGAGCCTATCCCAGCTGACTTAGGGCGAAGGCAGGCGACACCCTGGACAGGTCGCCAGTCTATCGCAGGGCTACACTTAGAGACAGACAACCAAGCACACTCACATTCACACCTACGACAATTTTAAAATCACCAATTAACCTCAGCATGTTTTTGGACTTGTGGGAAGAAGTCAGAGAACGCCGAGAGAACCCACGCTGCACGGGAAGAACATGCAAACTCCACGCCGAAAGATTCCGGTGCCCCCACCGGGACACGAACTAGCAACCTTCTTGCTGTGAGGCAACAGTGCTATCCACTGTTCCATCTTGCAGCCCCAGGATGGATCATATTTATTAATACTACAAGTACAAAAAAAATCATTAGAGGAAACAATCCAAACAAAAGGCCTCTTAATGATTAGATACCTGTTTGAAGCAGGTCGGTGACGCTGCAATGGAGGACGTTTCTCTCAGATATTCTTCCCAGCTGAAGGGTTCTAGCAAACAAAGATAAAAGAAGTGAAGTGCCGATTACGTAGACACAGATCTATTGTTGGAAAGTGTGAGAGAAAAAACTGTAAAGTGACAAACATAAACAAGCGCTAAAAACAACACATTATAATTACAGACTTGAAAAAAATTGAAAAAAAAAACCACTTAATTATCAGCTTATTTTAGTAAATGAAAATTAATCTGCTTGGTTGTACAAGAGAGTGCACCTAAATAGAAAGAACATTTGCCCATTTTGTGCTTGTTTATGCACAGCTGAGGAGACATACAGCAATAAATGTCTGCACAAAAGAGGATGATCTGAGTAAACAATGAGTGGAAATGTTCATCATCAACTTGCAAAAAACCTTCTGAACTCTTTTCTTAACCTGAGAAGCCAAAATAGGTGTTTGATCACTGCAAGTAGCGACACGAAAGTGACTGAATTCTAAAAAAGCTACTAATTCAAAAGGCTTTATACTGTTAATGAAAGGATCAACAATGAAGAGCGACAAGGCAGAGATGTGAATAGCCAACCGTTGGATTTGTCGAGGGCAGAGCCCGCTGTGATGCTGCTTCGTCTCTCCTTCTTCTCCTCTTTTTGATCTGAAATCAAAACGGCGATTGAACCGCTCATCAGAATTCAGCGGCTTCTGATACACAGACTACAATCACTGTTAGAATGAAGGTGGTGAAATACGCGCTGGAACAGTTCTGAGAAAATGAGTCTCAAACACCAAAAAAACATCTAATTAAGTTGAGGGCAACACGAGTGAGGATTTTGATCTTTTTTTCTTTGCGACGTGTTTGATTTGTGATCAAATTGCCTATTAGTACATCTGAGAATCGGGAGAAGCAGGATAGCGGGTTTACCTCTGTGTGGCGTTCGGCCCATGATGACTGCTGCAGGTGAAGTCAGGTAGGCAGGGACCTAAACAGACACTAGAGACAACACAGGTCATCCACAATCTGCTGTTTTTCATCATACAGACGAGCACAACATCATTATTTTCCACATCCAGTGGAATCTATGCAACATCTGAAACTCCACATATGGAAGAATTCCAACCGTACTCCTGCACATTTCTTGATATTTATATTTTCTACTGATGTTTCCAACACATATCACTTTTGCTGCTGTAACTGCACACTTCCCCACTGTGGGATTAATCTTATCTAAATCTTATCTTGTTCAAACCAAATGCACAAACCTAATGTGATCTTGTAACAATGCAGCCAAGTTTTGTTGAAGTTTTATTTCAGTACGTAAAGAAAGTCATGACCATCTTTAAGTTCAGCATTGTGATTGTTTTTCCCCTCAAATCACTGCTTCCTGTGCAGGAGAATTTAGCTTTAACTGTTAGTTTATAAGGAACTGAATAGATTGAAGTCAAAATACTGATTTCTGATCAGCTGCCACATTATCAACCATCTAGTTCTCTCATATCATCCAGGTCAGACTTCAGCCAGCACTGACTAACGTTACCTTCAAGTTCCAATAATGTTTTAAGGAAAACATTTTAATCTAAAGTTCAAAAAATGTTCTAAGGATTTTTATCATTTCAAATAATGTTCCTTTGAGGTGTCGTTTCAAACAATGTTCCTTTGTGGTGAAAAGTGAACGAAGACAAAACGATTCAACCATCAGAGGATGTTTGGAGGATGTTGCCAGATTATGTTACATGATAACAAA
>NW_007578193.1:327182-334093 GCF_000690725.1 Stegastes partitus | reverse complement strand
GACAGAAGCCCATCCTGTGGGCCTCCTTCTGCTGCTTCCTCTGTCATGCAGGACAGTTTGGAGACAGGAGGAGTGAAGGGATCACATTTCTGCAGCTGAGAGGCAGCCGCTGCAGGGCGTCACCTCCAGGATGGGAACTTCTATCCCTTCATATCCAGCCCACTTCTTTTTTGGGGGGGGGAATATTTATCCTGCATCCAAACTGTTTCCTCTTCACATTCTGAAGATGAGTTGCATTAAATAAATAAATAAAATCCCTCACAGGAAACAGAAGCAGCTTGCATGCTGGATAAATATTTCTGTTTTTTCCCATGTGCAAGGCTTTGAGAGAGGAGGAGGAGGAGGAGGCTGGACGAGCAGAAGGTGAAAATTAAAAGAAAAGTCTGTGACGCATTTTCATTTTGGGTTCTGGTCACATTTAGTGGGCGGGACGGTGCTCATTCTTCGGGGCTAAAACACTGCTAACGTTGCATTGTAGCATGATTACTACGAAGCTGCTTTTTTTTTTTTTTTCCTAGTTGCGCTGCAAATCCGCCTCCTTCCTTCTCGCAGGAACGTCAGCGAACAGAAAGCAAACGTGCAAGAGTTCAACGTAGCCGTAAAGGAAAATAACAGGAATAGAAAAAGCTGCACAGAATACAGTATAAACACGCTCTGCTGTCTTATCTATCCGTGCAAATGGCAGGGTAAGGAAGGAAAAAAAAAAAAAAAAAAGCCTGGATAGCTTCTTCTTGATCGCAACTTCCCACCTCCCCCCCGGAAAATAACTAAGCAGAGAAGAGAAAGCTTGTCTCTTTTTTTTTCTCTTTTTTTTTTCGTTGCAGCAACACGAGAGTAATAATGAGACATGAGCCGTACCAACCGTGTGAACAGGCTGTTTTGATGGGGAGATTCCTCACTTTCTATCAGATGCAAGCCGCCATATTCGCTGCAGCTCCGCGCATGTCCACCACGCAGTGCTGTAATTCATATTTTTCCGCTGGAGGTAAAAAAAAAAAAAAAANCCCAGGATGGATCATATTTATTAATACTACAAGTACAAAAAAAATCATTAGAGGAAACAATCCAAACAAAAGGCCTCTTAATGATTAGATACCTGTTTGAAGCAGGTCGGTGACGCTGCAATGGAGGACGTTTCTCTCAGATATTCTTCCCAGCTGAAGGGTTCTAGCAAACAAAGATAAAAGAAGTGAAGTGCCAATTACGTAGACACCGATCTATTGTTGGAAAGTGTGAGAGAAAAAACTGTAAAGTGACAAACATAAACAAGCGCTAAAAACAACACATTATAATTACAGACTTGAAAAAAATTGAAAAAAAAAACCACTTAATTATCAGCTTATTTTAGTAAATGAAAATTAATCTGCTTGGTTGTACAAGAGAGTGCACCTAAATAGAAAGAACATTTGCCCATTTTGTGCTTGTTTATGCACAGCTGAGGAGACATACAGCAATAAATGTCTGCACAAAAGAGGATGATCTGAGTAAACAATGAGTGGAAATGTTCATCATCAACTTGCAAAAACCTTCTGAACTCTTTTCTTAACCTGAGAAGCCAAAATAGGTTGTTGATCACTGCAAGTAGCGACACGAAAGTGACTGAATTCTAGAAAAGCTACTAATTCAAAAGGCTTTATACTGTTAATGAAAGGATCAACAATGAAGAGCGACAAGGCAGAGATGTGAATAGCCAACCGTTGGATTTGTCGAGGGCAGAGCCCGCTGTGATGCTGCTTCGTCTCTCCTTCTTCTCCTCTTTTTGATCTGAAATCAAAACGGCGATTGAACCGCTCATCAGAATTCAGCGGCTTCTGATACACAGACTACAATCACTGTTAGAATGAAGGTGGTGAAATACGCGCTGGAACAGTTCTGAGAAAATGAGTCTCAAACACCAAAAAAACATCTAATTAAGTTGAGGGCAACACGAGTGAGGATTTTGATCTTTTTTTCTTTGCGACGTGTTTGATTTGTGATCAAATTGCCTATTAGTACATCTGAGAATCGGGAGAAGCAGGATAACGGGTTTACCTCTGTGTGGCGTTCGGCCCATGATGACTGCTGCAGGTGAAGTCAGGTAGGCAGGGACCTAAACAGACACTAGAGACAACACAGGTCATCCACAATCTGCTGTTTTTCATCATACAGACGAGCACAACATCATTATTTTCCACATCCAGTGGAATCTATGCAACATCTGAATCTCCACATATGGAAGAATTCCAACCGTACTCCTGCACATTTCTTGATATTTATATTTTCTACTGATGTTTCCTACACACATCACTTTTGCTGCTGTAACTGCACACTTCCCCACTGTGGGATTAATCTTATCTAAATCTTATCTTGTTCAAACCAAATGCACAAACCTAATGTGATCTTTTAACAATGCAGCCAAGTTTTGTTGAAGTTTTATTTCAGTACGTAAACAAAGTTATGACCATCTTTAAGTTCAGCATTGTGATTGTTTTTCCCCTCACATCACTGCTTCCTGTGCAGGAGAATTTAGCTTTAACTGTTAGTTTATAAGGCACTGAATAGACTGAAGTCAAAATACTGATTTCTGATCAGCTGCCACATTATCAACCATCTAGTTCTCTCATATCATCCAGGTCAGACTTCAGCCAGCACTGACTAACGTTACCTTCAAGTTCCAATAATGTTTTAAGGAAAACATTTTAATCTAAAGTTCAAAAAATGTTCTAAGGATTTTTATCATTTCAAATAATGTTCCTTTGAGGTGTCGTTTCAAACAATGTTCCTTTGTGGTGAAAAGTGAACGAAGACAAAACGATTCAACCATCAGAGGATGTTTGGAGGATGTTGCCAGATTATGTTACATGATAACAAACAAGGAAACACAAACCAACATTAAAAAAATGTTGAAAAGATGTTATCAAGGCCTCAGACGACAGAATATGCTTTTAGAAAACATTCCTGTAATATGACATGTTTACAAGGGTAGAACATTTTGGTGAGAACATTTTGTTTCTGTCAAGAACGTTCCGACAAAACGTTCCCACAATTTTCAATGCAACATTTGGAAAATTTAAAACCAAACCAACAAACCAAAAAAAAACACCTATTTGGTATATTTGGAGAACTTTTTCCTTTCTTTAAAAAGAACTTTCCAGGAACTAAAAGTAAAGTTCCTGCTGAAAACATTATTAGAACATTGCAGAACTGAAACTAATTCTAGCAGGGCACATGTTAACTTCACGCCTGTGAACTAAATCTGAAATATTTATATACTGCACTCCTCTCTAACATTATGTTCCTGTTTAATCTTTTTTTTTTTTTAATCATATTTTAGCCTTTTTTTTTTGTATTTTAATATTTTCATTTACTGTTTTTTGTCTGAGATTTCTTTTGCATGTTAATCTCTTCATGCCTTTTGAACTGCTTTGCTGTTGCTTGGTCTTTCTTGTATTGCGGTGATATTTTTCTGTCAAGAAATCCCATAAAAACACCAAAAATCAGCAATAACTCGATCTTACTCGCCCTGTGCAGCAAAACTCTGACAACCTGCTGTTGTTCAGCCGACACCTAATAAAGCACAACGATCCACACGGCTGCACCGGCTGACATGTTCCTTCATTAGCATTAACACACACACACGACAGTTTACTTTGAGTCAATCCTTCTTACACCAGCTTGATGCTGCTGCACACATCCGACCAAATGTGTATTAATCCACGGCTAAAAATAGTCCCACACAAACACAAGATTCACTGCTGTCTGAATGACATTTGCAGAGCCTCCAGTGCTGCAGCAGCTGTTTTAGAAAATGACTGTTTTAAATTAAGTTAAATATATCTGTGATGTACCAAAGATTTTTTTTTAATCTGGAAAAGGAACAAAGGAACTCAGGCAGGTAGAGAAAGTAGTAAAGAATTATTTTGTTTTGAGATTCTTTAGTGGAATTTGTATACTGCAAGAAAAATTAAATGATCTCACAATCATCCTCAAAATACTCTGTCTTGTTGCAGTTTGTTTACTTCAGGTTTAACTGTGATATTTTTTTTAAAAATTATATTTTTTTGGACTTTCTAAGCAGAATATTTAAACTGAGACTCACAACTTGCGTATAACCAGATTGCAAAAGTCAAAGGACGCAGAAGATTCCAATAAAATGGTTATAGTTTGTGTTATTATAGGTTCTTATTAACGTTTGTGGTCTAAATGATTGAACGAACAGCTTTGCTATGTTTATAACATTTAGTTCTGTTTCACTAACAAGTATAAATGAGATCAAATTTGTTACCACACTGTTCATGCAGAAAATCTGACCCAACATTCCTCATCAGGTTTACCAAACTCATCAGCATAGTCCCGCTCCCTGCAAAGCCTGCACATAGCGACGGCTCAAAACGAAGCAGAAAAACAATCCACAGCATCTGAAAAAGCCACACATTCCAAATAAAATCCAAGAAAATCACAGGTTAAAACCTTCCCAGAAGCCAGACAATGTCTCCTTCCCTTGTGCTGCCAAAGTTTTTAGCATCTGCAGAGTATTGTGGCCGTCCCTCCCTCCGGAGACCCTTCTGTCTCTGCAATGAATCCCATTGAGTCAGAAGGAGCCATAAAGATTCCAAGCTGCCATAAAAAGCCATTAAGACGTGTGGATGTGAGACGTCTGCTGGCCGACATGAAAAGGATTCCAGCTCGGCTCGTCGCTTTGCTGCAGACCGACTCAGTGTTTGCACTGGTTTGTCCACCTCACTCAAGAGGGTCAGACAAAACTGCCCTGCAGACCAGGAAGCACTTAATTTTTACAACCTCCATTTCCACCAAAGCAGCCACTGATCTGGGATTAGCATAATGTTCACAAACCTGAACACCGAGACCATCTGAAAAATGGCCTGGTGTCAGCAGAAGCTGTAATTCTGGCTCGACAGGAGGAGCTGTCAAAGTGTCAAACTTTACTCAGCTGCTTTGTTAAAACTGCAGAAACTTTCAAAACAGCAATGTAAAAAAATACATTTCGACTATACTATTTGACTTTTTTCAAGGTATGATTATACTGATTATATTAAATACTGTTATTTCACTGTGTAGCTTCACAAACTTAACCTAAAGTTATATTAAAGATGTGTGACACTTACTAGAGCTGTAACTAATGATACATTTTAAGGCTAAATAATTATTCTGTCAGCTATTTTTACAATTAACAAGTTGTGTTTATGTTAAAAAAAACCTAAAAAAGAAGTTTCCAGAGCCAAGTATGACAAAAAACAGTCAACTATATTCAACATACAACGAATTAAACGGAAAATACAGCAAATCTGAATATTAACTAGCACGTTTAGCAATTTCACTTCATAAATGAATGAAATGATAACTGATTATCAAAATTGCAGTTGATTGTTTTCTGTTAATCAGAAATCAATGGATCGGCTCAGTGTTTTAACCCTCACTGACAAAATTATGTTGTGTCAACGTAAAAGTAGGAAAAGCTTCATTTGTAACGTGATGATTACATC
Source organism: Stegastes partitus (assembly GCF_000690725.1). NCBI lineage: Eukaryota > Metazoa > Chordata > Actinopteri > Pomacentridae > Stegastes > Stegastes partitus. Next base: position 328,610 of record NW_007578193.1, on the reverse strand, counting down.
TACAAAACCAGATGATCTTTCTGTGCAACTAAATAAGTTAAAATGATAAACAGAAAGAAGTTGTTGTTTTTTTTTAAATGAGCCAAAAGAATATTTTGACCCACATTTTTGGAAAGGATTCAAAAGAATTATTCAAGTATGAACACAATCAAAAGGAAAGGTCGACTATGTTTTTGGATCAGAAATAAGAACAATCTACAAAAACAAATGTCAGGTATCGTTGCAGCTGCTTATTTTCATCATTTTTATTAACTGATTGATTCTTTTGGTGATAAAATGTTAGAAAACAAAGAAAAACACCAATCAAAGCTTTGGATGGCCCATCGCCATGTTGTGAAATTATCAGTTTTGTACGACCAGTAAGTTTAAAAAAACAAATGTATTCACAGATTTTGTTCACTCTCACTTAACATTGGTAATTTTATAACCCCAACCGCCACACAGTGAGAGGCAGCGTCTGCAAAATGAGGCTGTGCCACTTCAATTTATGACACTGCAAACAGAATACTTTACAATTTATGGAGCAAAAAGTTGTAATAAGCAGAATAATCGATTATTATAACAGATGCCGATCTCAGCAAATCCTCATTACTCAGGACCTGCTATTATGTGCTTAAAAATGACAAAAGACTCATCATTAATCAAACTAAGTCATTTAAAACAGAGAAAAATTGCAAATTCATGCATCTGAGGGACTGTACGCTACAAGTATTTCACATTTTTGCTTCATAAATAACAATCAACTATAAAGTCAATCTCTAAAGTGTTGGAGTGACTATAAATGTTCAAGTTTTCCCTCTTTTGTACAACCCACAAGTTTAAAATCCAAATATATTCACAGATTCAGTTTGCTATCACATAAAGTATGGAACTATCCAACCTCAAATGCTACATATTTACAGGTAGCCTCTTCAATACGAGGCTGTGCTGCTTTTTTCTTAGATTTTTTTTTCGACTGCAAACTGAATATTGTACAATTTTTAGACCAAAAAATGTTATTAATCAAGAGAACATTCAGCAGAATAATCAACTATAAAAATAGACACAGTTATAAGAAAAAACATTTTTTTCAGATTCATTTTTTAAATCAATCTAACAGAGAGAGAAAACAGAGGCAAGCAGAGAAAGAGAAACTGTAAGCTGCTAATATTTGGCACTTTTTGCTTCATAAATAACGATCAGCTAATAAATTCAGCTCTAACTGACGCCGTGCAAAGTGTTGGAGTGATTTGAAATGTGCAAGTTTATCCTCCCGCACATCATTTCCTCTTTTGTACGACCAGCAAGTTCAAAACTCAAATATATTCACAGATTCAGTTTACTATCACGTAAAGTATGGGACTTTTCAACCTCAAAAGCCACATATATACGAAACTGTGCGGCTTTTTTTCTTTGATATATTAGACTGCAAACTGAATATTATAAAGC
>NW_007578193.1:309007-325606 GCF_000690725.1 Stegastes partitus | reverse complement strand
AAAAAAAAAAAAACAACAGGAAAGGAAGGGGAATTATTATTCATTAGTAGCTTTGTTAAGACGGATATTGTTTCGTGTCGGGGGTTAATAATAAACTGCAGGTCGAGTGGGAACGAAAAGATTCACGTTTGGTGATTTTCATGCAGGAGGAGGTGATGAGAGTGACTCAGACGACATGTAAATACATCAGCAGGTGCTGCATGAAGGAAATAATAGTGACTTATTATATTTTTTAAAAAGCAATTATAAAAAAACAGACATTTGCTTGATTAAAGTGTTGCAGTCATACAGTAAATAAGCCGATTTGAGGAAAACAGTGTAAAATTATTGAGGCTACACTTTTTTTCTTCTTCTTCTTCTTCTTCTTCTTCTTCTTCTTTAATTTTGTATGGAGTTCATAGATTTAAAAATAATAATCATGGTAATAAAGCTACAAAAGTCCTGCTTTCAAAGCTTCAAAAATAACATTAATAATATAATTAATAAAATAATAATAATATAATATTCAAATATACAATTTTTGCAAAAGTCGTCCCTTTCAGTGTGACTAAACCCTGCTGATATGATGCAATGTTTACAAAATGACTTGAAACTTGCTCTAAATTCCTAAATATCTGTCCAAAATCAAAAGCAAACTTGTCCAAAGGAAAATGTGTCCAAAAGGGTGAGCACTTACACAAAATTGTTAAGATTTGTCCTAAATGACTCATGCATTGTCAGAATCATTTTTAAAATGTCCAAAATAACATGAAATATGTCTCAAATGACTGCAAACTTGCTCTAAATTACCCAATATATGTCCAAAATGAAAAAACAATCCTGTCCAAAAGAACGTAATGAAAGGATTCAATAGTGACTTATTATAAAAAGCAACAAAAACAGTCAATTTTTAAAGCATTTAACTGATTAAATATAGCTACTAGACTGATTAAAGTCACTTTTTTTTCAAATCCTATTAATACCACAGTGTAAAAATAAATAAATAATAATAAGAATTTTGCAAAATGGTCCCTTTTAGGGTAAATTTAACCCTGTGGATGTGATGCAGTGTGTCCAAATTGACTCGAAACCTGCTCTAAATTACTGAATATCTGTCCACAATCACAAACAAACCTGTACCAAAGAACTCAAAATTTGTCAAAAATAATAAAAACTTGCCCAAGATTTCTAAGATTTGTCCTAAATGACTGAAAAAAAATGTCAGAATGACTCAAAAAATGTTCAAGGTAAGTCAAAATTCATCTACATTGATGAAAACTTGCACAAAATCATTAAGATTTGTCTCAAATTTAAAAAAAAATAATAAAAAAATAAAATGTCCACAATAACTTGAAATACGTCTAGGACCCAAAACTTGTCAAAATTGCTAAATGAATGTCCATAATAACCCAAAATTCATCCAAAATAACTGTAAAACATGTCTCAAATGACCCAAAACTGCTCAAAATGAAAATGATCTAAAATGTTTTTAAAAAATGTGTAAATTTCTAATACAAATGATGTTATACTATGTTTAGATGATTTTTTTTTTAACTTCTTTTAGCATTAAATTCAAATTAAAACATCCTTTTGGAGGTAATTATGAAATGAAATGAAATGAAAAATACTTTATTTATCCCAGAAGGGAAACTATTGATTGCTTTCTATTTTTTTCTTCACTGAGAACAATGAGCTCAGTCAAATAAACTCAAAAACTGAATAGATAATTAAATAAAACTCCCAGGAATCAATAAAGTTGCATTTATTTGTATGTTAAACTCACAGGATGTTTGTGTGTAACATCTTAATCTGTACAGCAGGGCCAACAGTGTCATATTGAAAAGTAATGAGTCCAGCATGTTCATTTGAAATGTTTTGGAACAGGACAGCAATAGAACTACTCATGTTTCGTACAAGTAAATGTATTTAGTTCCTTAACTCAGCTGCTGGTTATTATGTTAAAGAAAACATGAAGACTTGAGAAATTTTGTCTTTGCGAGTTCAGAAACGCTATAAAGGGTTGAAATTAAAAGCATTTTTTTTTTCTGTAGTGAAACTGTCACTGACAAAATGTGAAATAATTTCTTTTAGAAAGTCAAATCTTTTCTCTCAGATCACAAACATGGCATCAAGTCTAGGTGAGAAACTTTTTATTTGGCAACAATTTTCACCAACTGTTTCACATTTTATTAGTGCAGCTTTGCTGTGTCCCTGCAGCTTCAAATGAAAGATACCGCTGAATGTCTGGCAATGTTGTGCCTCACAGAAGTGATGAATCAGGCTTCAATGTCACATCATGAGGTGTTAAAATTCTACATAGTGACACACGGACGCCATAATAACTGTAAATAACAAACTGATTTCATATTTATACGTCTGCACTGCAAACCAGTAAATACATTGAGAATGACCTTGACATTTACATGAGACACACATCCAACACTAAAAAATGAATTTGCATTAGTTTAATTGTGCATTCTGATATTTTTGTCCATATGATACTTTATGCTTATTCACTGCATCACAATAGGAATTACATCATAGATTTAGACTTTCAACCACCTCATAAATTAGGATGCACTGATACATCCAATTATCCAATACAGGCCTACATGTTCTAGTGCTTCCTAAAAAGGGGTCTTTCTGCATAATAAGTAGTTCACTTTTACTTTGTTGAGTACACTTTACCAACTGTGAAGCACATTTGCTGATCATGCTGGTGCACATCATTACACTTCACTTCAATATGTTTCCTAAATGATGAATTTTGATGTATTCCTACTTTTCCTCCACCTCTGGTTTTGAGACAAAGGAAGCAAAAAGTAATTTCCCTTTGAACACATTCATTCAGCTGCTCCGAATCACACTTTCCTGAGAAATCATCATTATAGTCTAATAATGTGACACTTTATGGAGATGATTTGCTTTAATCTTTGCTGCTGAAGTTGTTGCAGTGAGCACAGTGTGGTCAGAAACGAGGGTCAGAGTTGTGCATGAGCATCCAGTGGCTGTTTAATGTACACAATCCTTATGGCACCTTGCTCATTGTGAAACAGGTCAGGTCGACTCTGTGAATTCACACAGATTTTTGCCAATTTGTGCAGCCATGAAGGGGAGCTGCAGGTGAAGGAGAGTGGAGAGGAGCTGCAGGAAGGTGTTTCATCAACATGGGATGACCACATGAGGACTCAGGATGCAGCAGGAAAATCTACTGGAGGATGGTGAGCAGCAAGAATATTTATTAGCAAACAAATGAAGAACTGGATTCCATTTCCATCCCAAAGTTTTATTTCATCACAGCTCATGGTGGATGTAAGAAAGAAAAAAGAAAAGAAAAAAATAAAAACACTGCTGGAACGCGCAGACGTCCGCGTTTCTATTGGCTGCGCGCAGCGTCGCTCAGAGGGAATGACGATTTTTTGCTGCTATAACCAGCTGATGCTGAGGCTATGAACACGGAGCCTCTGAAGAACTGTTGACGGTACATTGACACCCTGTCATTGGCGCGATGCCTGCGGATTCGGTCTCATCTCCATCCAGAGACTGAGTGAGTAGGATATTTGATCGTGTCACGACGCACAGGCCCCGGGTTTCTCCCCTCCCTCCACTCCTGTCGCTCCACATGATGTTTCTTCGTCTTCCCACATCATCATTTTCATGGGCATGATGCTGTGTGCTTCACAGATTGAGCTTTCTCACCTCACGCAGGCGACACATCACATCTGCAGGTAATTTCTTTCCTTTTTTTTGTGGTTTGGCTTAAATGTTCAACCGGCTGCGATTTGGGGGTTTTCTACGTGCGTAAAAATTCTGTCTCATTGTGGGGTTTCGTGGATAAACGCTATTTGTGGATCTCATTGTGCAACACTGTCGTGAACATGCTCCGTGAACCAGACCACGTTATAATGTATGCACTGGCTGCTGTGTAGGCTGAGAAACGCGTGGACAGCGATGGAATGGTGGTGCGCTCCGCAACGCAGCGACGAGAGACGCAGTTTCGGTGCAGAGAGAGCAGCATTACTATCTCCCCTCTCTCTCTATCACCTTCTCTCTCTCTCTCTCTCTCTCCCTCCCTTCCTCTCACCTCATGTGCAAACACACGTACCCTCGTGCACGCGCATGCCTATTAAATTCCCAAACTCACTTATTCGTGGTTTTCTTTGCGCGCAGAAACCCAACAGGCGTCCGTTGCAAGATTGATGTTCTCCGTCCATTTCTATCAATATTCTCAGTGAGGCTTCCACCTTATTTCTATTTGGTTGCAAGGTTGCAAGCTGTACCCATTTTTAGGAACACGTTTTCCTTGAGTACAAAACCTGCTGCATCCAGCTGCAGGTTTGAAGGTACAGTGATGGATGTCATCAGTCTCCAGTGGCAGCACCATATCTGTAAATGACCAGCCATGGATGGCCTCAACATCCACCTCATTTCTTTCTCTGGAAACACTAGCTGTGTGGAACGTACACTGCATAGGAAAACGCCCACACACATGAGCCAAATCCACATTAAAGTGTTTCTTTTTTTATTTATTTATTTTTTTACTGCTGAATAAATCACACAAATGAAGTTGGACTGATACTGCGAGAAGCTTTCGTGGTTCCAGTCCAACAACATTCACATTACAAAAGAGGCATTTAATAATCGTGGTCAGTTTTTGGATGTGTGACAGGAGGAGATGAAAGCCTTCAGATATAATTGTTCTTAGTCTTTTTTCTCTTATTAAAGAAAAAATAATATTATTGTTGCATGCACAAGGATGTATGTAGAATATCTTTTTTGGAAACTGGGGGGGAGAAAGAGGAGAGGAAGGGAAGAATCATCACACAGCTCAGTTCAACATTCTGAATGTGGCAGCACAAGAAATCTGTCGGTAATTATATATTGGGGAAGTGCAGTGGACCCTATAATAAACCAGAAGCAAAACAAAGTATCAAATGCGATGTTTGACCTGACGATGGTCCACGCTTAGAAGTCAGGGGATCGCCGAAGTTATTGCAACTCATTCTGACGTGGAAATAAATTTGTGAGCTAAATTTCATTACTGTTCATTAGATAATTCTGCTGTGAGGCTGCGCTGAGGCACGCACAGCGAAATTTTGAAGGCTACCATGCTGATGCAAAGCAGGTGTAATGTTTGTCATGTTCAAGGTCTAGTTCGGTGGTGCTAATTAGCACAGAAGTACTTATGGAAAGGATTGGAGAGTCAGTAGTTCTGCAGGTATTTGGTCATGAACGAAATCATTTTTTTGACCTGATAATGCACCAGATGAAAAGTGAAGGGGATCAATCAAGCTATTTAAATAAATTATGAGGGGAAACATGAGTGTGTGCATCAAATCTAACAGGTTATTGTATCGTTGTTGAGACCAGTCAGCCACCTGGTGGCACCAGAAGAAAGTCCGACCCAAATCAGTACATTAGACTCTTATGTTTGTACCAAAGATTGTGCCAAGTCATTTATACAATGACCACTGCTGCTACCTTTTATGTTTACAACTATAAAACTGTTTACTGCAATGCAAAATGCACTTTATAATCACTGCAATAATCACTTTTTTTTACAGTAAGGTTTACAATGAAGCACAGTGTACCTTAAGAGCACTGCCGCTGTCAGTTTAGGTTTGCTTGTTGAATTAGAATTGCAATAGTTTTTCTTAGACTGTGTCTGTTTGGTTAAGGAGGATCAGCAAAGTAAGAATTTCAGTGTAACTGTCTGCTTTTTCCTGCATATGACACTTATTCGATGTTGGGATGCTTTACAGAAGCCTCTATAGGAAAAGTGAGGAGGATTAGGTTTCATCCTCTTGGCACCGTGGATATCTTGCATCGGATTTTATGGCAATCCATCCAACAGCTGCTGAGACATTCCAATACATAATAAAAACAAAATTCTCTCAGTGCAGCTGGTGCCAAGTTTTCAGGTCACCTGGGCGGCTGTGACTCAGGTGGTAGAGTGGATTGTCCTTCAATTGCAAGGTTGGCGGTTCGATCCCCTGCCCCGCCCTCCACAGTCAAGGTGTCCTTGGGCAGGACACTGAACCTGAAGTTGCTCCCAATGGCAGGCAGGCATGGCTGCTCTGTCACCATGTGCATGAATGTGTGTGTGGATGGGTGAATGAGAAACACATTGCAACGTGCTTTTTTAAAAAGTGCTATATAAGTGCAGACCATTTACCTGTATGATTTTTCTTTTGGAGACCAAAAGCATCTAAAAAATTTCAAGACAGTATCTATTAACAAACCACAACTTTCGAGGTGAAGCAGGTTGGCTTAACAGAGCCACCATTCATTATACATCACCCTTTTGCATCCTTCATGTTGATTGGAATAGATGGGACAAGGATCTGTGTGGAAGTCATGCTTAAGCCATCCATTATTTAAATGTGTCCTCAAGGAAATGTTGCCTTTCTGTACATCTACATGTTCTACTTAGCCACCATCTGTGCCAGGAATAAGACCAGCATGCAACCGCCTGTGCAAGGAGTGATGGGAAGTTGGATATCCACATATTTCAACACTTCTCTGTTTTGTCTTCCAGGTTCACCTGTGTGGAATTGTGGATAGAAGTACAAGACGGGCATTAAGACATGGAATAAAGTGACGACTGAGAAGCCCTGAGTCAGATCCATAAATAACAGAAACTGACATTTAAAAGATAAACCTAAGTCTGGAGAGTGAGGAAGAAGAGAGAAGCCACCGTGGAGGAGGAGTGAAGATGGGGTGTGGTCAGACGCTTGCCATGTTTCTCCTGGAGTCATCGGTTCGCTCCGTTGGTCGCTGGTCAAAGCAGGAGTCGCATCGCTAAAAAAAACCAAAAAAATACAGAGCAGCTCATTTCACCTGCTGGAGGAGCCCCCACTCTCGGTGATGTGATGAATAAGTTTGAAGTCCTTGGCATTGTGGGAGAAGGTGGGTGGTTTCACACAGCAGATCTGACTGCATGTTTGCAAAACTGAGGACTGTTGATGACCTACAACTCTATTCAGTTCACTGAGGACGGGTCCAGTGTAGTTTTGTCGTGAGAATTTGGGTGTTTTACATTGAACCCTGTGCCAAAACTTACATGTCCCACGTTTCTCCATCTGAACTTGGCATTTTTGATGCAGTGCTGATGGATTTTAAAGGTGTTAGTGAGCCTGAAAGGTCAGAGAAGTTTCTCACGGAGTGTGACTGTCCACACAAGGAAAATGAAAGCTTTAGTCATTTGTTTACTGTATATTTTTCGATTAGGTTCCTTTATTTATCCTTCCGACTGCTGAGAAAAGCACTCCTTTGTCTGTACCTGGATTATGCATTAGACAGATCCTTGTTTCTGTACATCCCTGTTTGATACTTTATCAGATTTCAGTAAGAAGACTCCCTGTTTCCTGACCTGCTCCATTTTTTTTCTCTTGATGCAAACTCCAAACATCCTCCATGTTTGTCTTGGTAGTTTCCACAGCACCAGTTTCATCAGTGCAGTGACTCTTTCTGCTATCCTCACCACATTGCTGCTCTCAGATTCTTCTCTTGAACAGACACTGTTTTTATTCTCTAATTATTTTGCTTCCATTTTTTTTTTTTTATTCATGGTTAAGTTACTGTCTTCCGGTCAAAGAGAAGTGTTGCGTTTCACAGGCTTCAATTAAACCATTCTTGGAAAAAGTAGAAGAAACTGAATTTAATTAGTGAATAAGAACAATATTTGTGTTAAAACTCAAAGCAGAAAAGGGCATCTTGACTCTGTAGTACTGTGGAAATGCACAGTATGTTGAGTTTACCATGTGAGCAGTCAGAGTAAAGGTAATTCCACCCCAGTTAAAAAGGTTTTTTCATCTAGTGAGCATGAAATTATTTGGATCCAGCTTTTGTTTGAGAGTTTACAGCAAAAACTAAGCTATGATTGCATAAAAAAATTGCTTAATTTTTGTTGCACCTGCCCATATTGTTGGATGCAGTGTGCATAAAATTGTGATATACTGCTTCTTCATAATAATGCGCCTTAAGCTTTGACTGTCTTGCTCATATAACCATCATATCCTGTCTGTGTGCTCTTGGTGGCTTAGGCTTGTTTATACTCATGCGAGACACCTTGTGATGCATCTTCCATTGTACTGAGGATTGTGTATCGGAATGGCCAGAAAATCATGCCAACAAATATAGTAGGGCCTCCTGGTATTTTTGGCACACTCAATTTGACATATGAGGGTTGATCAAAAAGTTCTAGGACTGTGCCTTTAAAATTCAAAACCTGATTTGAATTTGGCCATCATCCCAGTCGAAGCAGCCTCCTTGCGCAGCGATACACTGCTCGCAGCGCTTCTGCAACGCTCCTTGGAAGTCCCTTTATGTAAACATGTCAAGCACCATCTGCGACGAGCACTGAATCGCTTAAACTGTGTCAGCGCGGTGACCCCTCAACCTGAATTTCATTTTGGGGAAGAGGAAGAAGTGACAGGGAGCCAGATCCTCTGAGCGTGGTGGAGCGATGATTGTGTTGCTGTGGTTGAGAAACACGTGCGTTAGCGCAGCACATTGTGGCACCCACATGCAATCACAACACAGTTCAGGTCATTTATGCTGAACGTTCTCCCTCAGATACCTCAGGATGTTACAGTAGAGCTCTGCCTTGACTGTCTGACCCTGAGAGATTGATTCCTGATGCACAACTATGTGAATGTTGAAGAAAACAACCATTATGTTCCTGGTGCGCTTCCAACCTGATGCACCTTTAACAGTTTTGGAACATGTGAGCTCTTTCCCTGTAAAAACTGCAGTTTCTGCTCTCAGTCATAGCTGCAGACTCACGGTGCGTCACCAGAGAAATGACATTTCACCTACCAGTAGTCATAAAAACATCTGTAACACATCCAAGTGACATCCTAACTCCAGAACTCCATGCACCTGGAACAGTGGATCACCTGGATCCACCTTTGTACTGTGTATTGGAACATACTGACACTTATTGCTAGTATATTGTATGGTTTTGTAGGATAGGTCTTGGGATGTACATTATGTGTGTGTGATCTCCAGTGGTCATGCACATTAAGGCTTGTCTGTGAAAGGTCAAAGGTCAAGGTGGATAGTAGGGTCAAAAAAGCATTTCACATTTTTGGGCCAACAGGCAACACAGTTTTCATTTAAAATGATCTTTAACAAAACAAAACAAACTATTTCTGCCTACATATTTCCAAACATTACCCCCACAACGCTGAGAGTTTAGAAAGCGTATGAATCAGCAATCTTATTTAATGGCTTCTAAGTTCGATTCCTGGCTAGAGACCTTTATTCCCCTGCTGCTTTTCCTCTGCTTCCTCTCTCTCTCCACTGTCTCTGTTCATTTATAGCAAAAATGCCCCCCAAAATCCTTAAAAACAAACCAAACAATTCATTAGTCCCCAATCCGATTTTTTCTGTCACTGTGAAAGTTTTATCATTGAAGGAACATTTCTAAAATAGAGTGGTCAACAACATCCTCTTCCTTTGCATGCATCAGTATGTCTTTATTTTTTCTTATGTCTACCTGCTTCTCTGTGTCTGTGTTTGAAAAAAACAACACTGATGACTGGTCATAAAGTGAACTAAATGAGGACGAAATTTTAACTATAGCTGTGGATGACCCTCAAGTATTCCACACACAAGTCCTCCACACATGAAGCCATGCAGACATTATTTCTTGGATGGACGTGCATTTAAGCTTCAGTCTAATGTAGAAAGACAAAATAACTCAGAGTGTTTATTGTACTGCTAATAATTCTCACTAACTGTGGGTCACATCAGCGCCTGTCAGCATGCATTAATCAAAAAGTTACACAAAGAACTGCAATTAAAAGATAGAAGTTGTTAATCAGTTTTTACTCATCTTAAAGTCACCACGCGTAGAATTGTGTATACTCATAACATCTTTCATGTAATTCTTATGGCGTAATTCAAAGTCAGCCATTTGCATGTTCTTTTAAAAATAATATTGTCACTCTTCCTCCACACTGACACAATGTCTGTAGTATGATTTAGTTGTATTTTAAGGTTGTAATTTTTTTCAACAGTTTTGCCTATGAAATGTTTTTTCCATTTTTAATTTGTTGGATAATTTGGCATGTAACGGTAAATGCCTGATGTCTGCGAACCTCTGCTGGCAAAGCTATGAAGATGAGTTCAGTCAGACTCACAGCTGTGGCAACTTCAGAACACTTTGTACTTTTTAGGCTCAACTCACTGCGTCACAGTTTCTGAATTCTGTCAAAAGTGATGCAAAATTCAGAAAATGATCTGACATGAACATACATGAACCACTGACTGCATTTTCAGGTTTCCACTAAGTTAACCTTTGGTTTCAGTTCACTGTTAGCAGAACGAACAGAGAATTTCCAGCTTGCTGATTGGGTGTTCCATAAAAACTATGTGTGTGTTTGCTTGTGCAGAGGTACAAGCACATTTTTATATCAATAATTCAAACAGGAAGTTCACATCCATTCAAGCCTTGTAAGTGCTGTAAACTTGTACTCTTCTGTTTCTGTTTCAACATGTGATCATTTCCTCTCCTGTTTGATCAATACTCAAAATAAATGTCCTTTCAGAAGCTTAGAAGAGCTCTGTAAAGCAAAACTCACAAATTTATCTGCTACTTACGAGTGCCAATTCTGTGAAAAATGATGCTGGAACCATTTGTGATCCCGTGTGTCAGCAAAGCTCACAAATCAACTCGGTTAAAACCCCTGAAACAGCACAATTTTTTAAGAATCGAGGGTTTTGTTTCAGGAGTCTGTATCTGCACGTGAATCTTTAGGGCGTCTTTACTGGATAATCATGTCCATTAACAAACAGAAAACAATTATTCTGTCAGTATTCAACAACTACAGCTGCACAAGGCTTGGGTAAGGAGTTCCAACAAAAATAATGGCTGTTAAGTAAGAACAATGAGAGCACATTTAAATGGAAAAAGACGCTTTGTTACGGAATGATTGAGGGTGGTTCGGAAAATGGGGCGTGACTCTCAATAAGACCCGAACTATAAACCAAACCTCTAAAACCCTGCACAAACATCAGGCGCTGAAAATGCATTTCCACAAAAAACAAAAGCACAGACAAGTAGAACTATCTGACCTATTGTGCTGCGTGTGTGATTTGAATGCCAATAAATACAATATATAGAAAACAATTAGCTTGAACTAATGCAAGTCTGGCAAACGTTGTGAAGACGGAGCTGTAAACCTGACATCTGAAATATCAACGGTCGGCCGAGTCTTGCTAAGTCTGTCTTAGCAAAGACGTAAAGCTGCAGGGACATGGTATGTGTTTCTGAGTGTGTGTGTGTGTGTGTGTGTGTGTGTGTGTAGGTATAGGCACAAGTGTGAGTTGAGTGTGTGGGAGAGTACGTTTGCCTCCGCCTCACCTATTATCTGTTGTTTCTCTGGTGGTTCTCACCTACTGCACTTGTTTTTTATGAACCTGTTTGCCTGAGGTTTGGAGGCCGAAACATAATTAAGACGTTGAAACTTAACAACACGTCTTTGCCTCACTTTTTATTGATCTTCGTGTCTTCCTCTCTTCTTCTCTCTCGTCCAGGAGCGTATGGAGTGGTGCTTAAGTGCAGACATAAGGTAAGACGGCATTTCTGTACGGCTTTTGTATGAAAACATACCAAGAAGGTTCTTCCTGGGTTTGAACCGGCTGGTTGGCTGAGGCCTTTCACTGCTCAGAGTTCAAAAACAGTCCAAAAAACACTCATAGTAGGTTAACTGGTGATTCTAAATTGGCCGTAAGTGTGAATGTGAACATCTTTCTTTTTATATAAGCCATGGAATGAAGTGGCAACATGTCTGGGGTCAACTTAGATGTGAGACTGGATTATTGTGAAATGATGATCTTTGTGTTTTGATGCGCTGGTAGAACAGAATTTGCTAAAGAGGAACCAAACGGACAAACAAACATTTTCCTAAATGATAGGTCAGATTTAAGATCTTTATTTGTCACATGTTCGTTCAGTATTGGCAGGGAAATGGAACTAGAACTATTCCACAAGGCTGCACAATAGCAACATGATAAAAAAAAGTAAAATAATAATAATAATCCCTAAAGTAGAATGTAAAATAGTCAGAAGTAAAGAGCTTGCAGTGCAGTGTACACTGTGTAGGAGTTGCAGTCATGCGTGTGTGTGTTTTCATACATCTATATTGTATATGTATGTTTACATTAAGGTAATTCCGCCTCAGTTCACCGAATGTCCCACGCCTGACCAACTTCAATTTGTGTGATTTTTTTCTTTTTTTTTCTTTTTTAAGTGGGGAATATTGATTTAGTTGACCACATGTAAAATCTGGGGTCACAGGTAACATTAGTTTTTGAGAAGAGGGGTCGGGTCATGTCATGATTTTTGCGATGTTTATAGTGTCATAACCTGAGAAATATTAGTATTGTATACATTTTTGGACCAAATTAGCATCATCATATCATTGGTTTGTATTATTCTATCAAAGCACCATTGTGCCATTGAAGACCATATGTAGATGTCTATGAGTTTGCAAAATGTCAGGACTCTAGCTACATTATTTCTCAAGTTGGTGCACTTCAAACATTGCTCCACAGACTGGTGCGAACAAAACAACACAAAAATTGCCATGACCCCACCCTTCTTTAAGAATTATTAATTCAAAAAGCTGCAACAACTGTGCCAAAATGTTTTTACATGTTTTACTTCAGTAACATACGTATGCACAGAAAACTAATTGGACAAATATGAGATGGTCAGGCGTGAACTTACATTATGATTGATTGTGTAGTGATGTTGCTGTTTGACATGAGGCGCTATGGTTTAAATCTGAGGTCAGAGTTCAGATTTCTGACAGAGTGAGGGAAGAATCTCTTCCTGAGTCTCTTTGTGGTTGTGTTGATGTCGTGCAGGCACCAACCAGAGCGTAGCCTCTCAAACAGTCTGGGGTAGTGAAGGTCTTTCATGATCCTGTTTGCTCTGACCATGCTCATGTGTCGATGTCTTGGAGGATGGGGAGCGTCGTGTCCAATGCGCGCGTGGCTAACCTCGGCAACTCTTGCAAACCATTGGGTGATGTTTCCAGTCAGTGCGTTCTCCACCGCTCCAGGGTAGAAAGTCTTCAGAGCCTTCAGAGAGACTCTGACTGTCAATACATGGGGTGACCGTGCTGATCTACAGTGTCATGTTGTAAACATTCATCTCAAAGCTATCCGAGTACGTGATGGATTGTGTGGCTTCATATGGTGGCTCTTCAAAAAAGAATTTTTGCCACTAATGTACTTGATATGCAGGAAAGCAGGGCCTGCTGGTGTGACTCATGCAGCAGTGTCTTCCATACGTGCCTGCATGGTTCCCGGCTCATGTTTAGCCGTTGTGTCATCCCCTACCTGCTGTTTCTCTGCACTGTGTTTATCAAGCAAAGGCAATGTTCTCAACCTGTTCTGAGCCGCTAATCCTAAAGTTGTTGAGAGATATATATATATATTTTAAAAACTTAACTCCCCCAAAAAATAAAGTGTCAGCTGTGGGATAATGATAAACGCCAGCTCAAAGGCCTCTTTACACAGTGTCATTTGGACTGTCTGAGATGAAAGCTGACAATATGAGAGAAATGTGGCAAAAATCTTTGGTTGTCAATCCAAAACAAAACAATGGTCCTAGATTGCATTGCGAGGCATTGGGCAACCAAAGACTGCCTGCTGCAAAATGTAGGATCATTAATTTCGTGTGACTGCTCGGCCAACTCGGAGCAATACACAAGCCAATTTTTAATATCTTTAAATAAAAAATGTCCACACTCTCCTCTTCTACTTTTCTTGTGCTGTCGAACCATAGAAGTGTCAGTTCTGTGACCAAAACTTCTTTATTGTTTTGCTGCTTTTTTAAATATGGTGCAGATTGATGATGTGAACTGATGATGTACTTCTGTGCACATATGTTCTTTTATTTCCTCCTTGTATCATGTGAGATGTCTCAAATCCATGCTGTACATTGTAAAACTGATTTAATTGCATAAACTGCAGTTCGACTTAATGTTTGCTCATTTTAGCTAATATGAGCTACCATAAGTTATACTGGTCACTTGGCACTTTTTCAGATCATGAGATACAAAATTGGATTCATGTTGTTTTGCTCATTCATGATGATTCACTAAAATAGTAGAATTTAAGGCCTAACTTTCCAAATATAAGCATGTTTGTGCATAAAAGAAGCAAATTTAGCTGTCGGTGCTGCAAGTGAATTTTACTGGTAAAACATGTTTTAATGGTTCTGTGGTTGTTCGTGAAACACTGCCCATCAAGTCTACACAATAACCGGCAGTCACTTCAGAGCCATTTCCAAGCTGCTGCTCTGAACTGCTGATTTTGTAACTGCAACATTGTCTGACAAACTCACCGTACACTTGGAAACATCAGCTGTGCTGTGAATTTGGGGATATTTCTGGAAACATGATCAGAGTGAAAGTAAGAAATGATAGAAAGTCTTGGTTTTGCACACAAATCTCATGTTTGCGTCGGCTGCTGTGGGCTTGACATGATCTCCTCTGCGCTGTCGATCACAGACACAGAGAGTCTTCTTCCTGAAGGCTATGTGAACAACAATAGCTCAGCTGCATTTAAAGCTAGAGACACTTCAACAGTCGATTTAAGAGAGAGAGAGCTAAAACCATAGGTTACACAGTCAAGGTAAAAATGAAACACCTTTGTAGTATTTCGGACTGGACACATTCTGGTAAGATGTCATACTTTAATTAATTTGCTTAAAAGGGGACACAATATGGTCCTGTTAGGTTGTTAAAAAAATCCTAAAATTAGATTTAAAAAATAAAGAAAGAGGGACATTTAGCTAAAGTAACGGACAAACTTGCTCATCAAGACTACACAAGTGACATTTACTTGTAATAACTCACAGGATCTTCAGCACGAGATAATCCATTTAGACAAGACCAGCTGGATCCTCAGATTCAAACCCAGTGAGGCAGAGTGTACTAAATTTAGCAAAGATGTGTTTAATTGCTCAACAGTTTAATTAGTAATGAACAGAATATTATTTCATCCTTTACAAATTCCACAATGTATTTATTTTCTCGCTTCATGATCATAATTAGCACCAACATATGCAAAAAATAAGGCAATCGGGCAGACTAACCATTCGCTGTGCTATTCTGCAAAGTAAGTTACTGCTGTCATGAACATGAACCGCAAAATCTGCTTCAGACATTTACTCTGTAATAGTAAAGACGAAATTATTAAAATGAACTACAAGTACCCAATAGTAGTTATTTCCAGCACTCACTATAATTCATTATAAATGATAATTTTGCTGCCGAGTGCTTACTTAATTCAGCACCATGTACTATTAATTTATAAATATAATTCCTTTAAATAATGATGTCGTATATATGGACCTGCTACAGGTTTCAGTTAGTGGAAGAAAATCCCTCCTTACTTTGATGCTTTTATAAATATGCCCCTTATGCTTGATGCTCACATATAAAAAACAAACAAACAAACAACAAAAACAGCACAGTCCTAGGAGATGAAGTGGACATTTAGAGAACATTTTTTTTAACACCCAGGAGCTTTTTAATTAGCGGGATTATTTATGTAGCACTTTTGTTAATTTGGCTCCTATTTTCACCGTTGCAATCCAAGTCTTCTCCGATATACGAGTTCCCTACTGCGGACAGGAAAGTGGTGGAATGAACGGACACAGGGGTTTGTTTGGAGTGTCTGGGGTTTTTTCGTTCCTCTTTTTGTTCAGATCTTTGTATTTAATGAGCTGGTTTACTCAGGGATTTTCCAGACCGGCTTTCGAAATAGGCAAGTTGACAATGTTGTGTGCAGTGATGATATTTTAGAGAGTAGGAAAAGTACATTTAAATTTACAGATGATTCAATGATTCAAGCACACGAGTAAATGCAAACTTGAATTATAAATCCATCTGCATTGTTGTGAATGAAACACCAAACTGTAACCTGGATTGAGCGGACAGAAATGGGGTTAATGGAAGATTACGGCAACTATTATAAGCACCTTTATTCAGGCCTTGATTAATGAAGTGATGTTAATCTCAGGAAGGGCAGCAGTTTCCGGAAAAGTGACCCTTTTTAAATCAATTGATCCATATTGATAAAATATTGTAAATAAATTTGACACTTCTCTGGACTTTCTGTAATGTGACATTGTGGAAACAATCAAAGTTGGAAATTTGGTCTTTCCTTTAAAGCCAACCTGCCAATGAGTTTGAAAGGCGTCTTATCTTTAAAAAATAAAAATAAAAGAAAGAAAAAAAAGAAAACAGCATTATTCTACTAATAATCAGAACCACTAACCATATAAACAGAATCAACAGAGTTTCAACTTTCCTGTGAACCTTGAACATATCATGTGTCATGTGTGTGCCATCAGGATATTTAACCAAATCTGACCTTCAAATTGTGATATTTCATCAAAATCACTTTATTCTACATGTCTCATTTTTTAAAAAAATGAATAAATAAATTGCAAGAAATATCTCGGGGTTTAGAGGGTGAATGGTATGTTTTCTTTACTGGGAGCAAAAACAGGGAGTTCATGTTTTTTTTTACACCTGTAAGTTCTCTCACATCATTTTCTTGATAAGATCACATTTCATGATTTTGTATTTG
>NW_007578193.1:268150-308567 GCF_000690725.1 Stegastes partitus | reverse complement strand
AGATTGTAAACAGGATTTTTTTCCTGAATAGAGGAACCCCAAAAAAGGTTTTTTTTTTTTTTTACAGAGAAAAATCACCAGTGCTAAAATGGTAACATTTAACAATAATATATATATACATACATATTTTGTTTGTTTTTTTAAAAAACATGTTTACTCAGTTGTACTCAAGCATACTGAACTTGCTTTTGCATCAGATGGTCAGAAATAACAGGAAGACACACAATTCTATCAAATAAGATAACAAAGACTCTTTGCTTTAGCTGTACGCAGACCCATCGTGCTTATTGTCGTGCCGAGTCACACCCCCCCAAGGCCCCTTTCTGAGCCAGGAAAAACCCTGGTAAATCCCCCTGAGGCTAATTTGTGATTTGTGATATTGGAGTCTGTAAATAAAAATGACTTGACGTGACTTGAGTCACAGTGATTTCCACATATACCGCAAAGCAAAAATGTGGGGCAGCACAGTAGCTGATATTTATCAAGCCATGTGCAGCGAAGTAAAAAAAAAAACACAAAGAATAACTGTTTGAGTCAACTGAGCAAATAACACTGAAACTGGTTATTGGATTTTCACTAAACTAACAAGAAACGTATGCAAACCTCTATATTGTACCCCTGCTTAAAGTCATTTTTACTTTTCTTTACAAATAAACAAGTTAAATTGCATCTATACTATGAAGTGAGTGATGCATTACTATATTACTTTTGACTTGCTCAGCTCAAATGTCTTTCAGGACAATATTAACTGAAAATTAAATCAGAAATGAATAGATTTTTTGACATTTACAGAACCTTTTCTCCAGCAGTCCCTCTCCAACTGCATACAGCCTCAACCACCTCCAGCAGGAAGGTAGACCGGCTTGTACATAATCTGAGAGGGAACATGTTCTATAATAAATATTCATGCGGAGCGGATGAGGCAACATGTTCTGCTTTGACTACACAGAATTACATTTTTAGTCCAATTCCTTCTGTCTGCACATTTCTTAACATAATATATTTGTGAAAAACACCTCTAACACTGCACACAGAGCGAGAGAGGACTGTTGTAGGAGGAGTGACAGTTGCTGCAGAGTCAACAAGAAAAGAGAGCGCAAGAGATGGAGAGAAAATCTGAGGATTTGCTTCAAGAAAGAGTCGATTTTATTCAAGTTTCTTTTGCTCGATTTAAAATGAAAATTATGGTCAGACTTACGTTCAAAGATCTTCTGCTTGATAAAAAAAAACAAATCTAGATTATCACTGCCTACATTGTATGATGGATTAAAGGAAATTAAGCTAAACTTGGATGAAGATGGTTCATTATGAAGTACTCTGAGTGCTTGATGTTTTCCCTGTAGTCCCTTTCTCTATATGTGCCATTTCATTTGTGCATTTTTCATTCATTTTCGCTCCTATATTTGGCCAAGTTCTCTCAACGTCCCGTTTCATAAAAATTTCAAAAGAGTCATGAATTATATACATTGAGTGAAATTCAAATATGCACACGCTTGCATTCTGCAGCCATGAACAAAATGACATGGTGTGCAGAACACGGAGGAAGTCGCAACCAAACGGAAGCTGATAAATGCTAAACTAAAGAACAATCTGCATATCAGATGTATTAAAATGCAGAACGCAGCCGACTGTGAATGTGGAAATTGGCTTTCGCGTATTCCTTGTCTCGTCTTTTAAAGATGCTTGTCTGTTGTGTAGGGAAGGCTGAAGTGTTTTGTTGGCTAAAGTGGAGTGCTGCATTTGTGAGACACACAATATATAATATAATCATGATTGGCTGCATAATTTAGTACATGCACATTGTACTTGCTGTGCTATTGTCAGAATTTGTGGGACACACAAAGTTTGAATCTCTTCATAGCTGCAGTTAAGCACAGATGACTAATCCGTCCATATGCAGAGAAAAGCGGCTGCAAAGTCAGTGTATAGCATCGACTGATTCGTGTCCAGCAGAGTAATCCTCAAAATGTTCAACAAAATATGAATAATTGCATTTGTGGTGTATGAAAGAAACCTTAGATCCAGAAACCAGCAGCTATTGAGCATAACTTCTATTCTGTGTCCTGAAGGCTCCAGAGGATGCATCATATTTTTCATTAACTGCATGCAAAATCAAAGCAAAGAGATTATAAACCAACAAGGAGGGCTTCTTAATCATTACAATTAAAGTTTAACTAAAAATGGGCTGCAAGGTGGCTCGGTGGTTAGCACCATCACCTCGCAGCTGCAAGTTCTCCCTGTGCAGCGTGGGTTCTCTCCGGGTGCTCCAGCTTCCTCCCACAAGATCCAAAAACATGCTGAGGTTAATTGGTGATTCTAAATTGGTGTGAATGTGAGTGTGCTTGGTTGTCTGTCTCTCTGTGTGGCCCTGTGATAGACTGGTGACCTGTCCAGGATGCCTTCGCCCTGAGTCGGCTGGTATGGACTCCTGCAACCCTAGTGAGGATTCAGCGGTGTGTAGATAATGTATGGATGGATGGATGGATGGATGAACTACTCTTTGTTTACTTTTTAAAGTCTGATATATCTCTGCTTGGACAGATCTGATTAGTAACTTCTGAAAAAGCTCACTTTTGGTCATTTATTCACCAAGACAAGACAAGAATAACCCTTAAAACATTACATATCCAACCAGCAGAAGTGTTTAAATCCAAATAAAAAGTGCAACTGAAGAGGTCTGCATTTATCTATAAATTACAATATGAGATTTTACAGTATTTGTTGTCCACAGCTGCCTTGTTCTCCAGATACAGCTTCTTGTTTTTAGATTGTTTCGGTATATCTGGACCAGTTGTCTGAAAGCAGCATGCTGATAAATCTGCAGCTTACAGTTTCAAAAGTGTCACATCAGAGCAGTGCGTTTAAACGCGGCCGTACCTCCTGATTTAACTTAACAATCACATGCAGATAACACCAGGCTGACACAAAGCAGGATTTATGCATTTAGTATACCAGGACCTCTAAATGTAGCGGGTAGTTTGAGTACTTTCAAAATCAAGGGCATAGAGTCTGTACGAGACTCGAGTATACAGGTCGGTATGTGTTTGTAGAACGGAACAGTCTCAGCAGGGAAAACATGCATCACCGACAAGGCTGAAATCAATTTCCCTCCGTTACAATGTTCACTAACATATTACCTAAAGTGAAGCAAGGAGAAACAGTTTCCAGAGGTTCACATTTTGTTGATTGCCATTTTAAAAGCAGAAAACAAGATATTTTGGTATTAATAACAAGCATCGGCTGATTGAAATAGTAATATAGGACCTATTTACTCTTATTCACAAGTATTTAGGTCTGGGGACCATATGCAGAAAATGTGTCTGCATTCTGAAGTTTGCAACTTTGCACACTGTGAAGGAGACGCTGGATATTCCTGGATGTATTGTTTATGTAGCTGGCGAGCAAGAAAAAATCTTCAAGCTGTTGTCTGAGTCGAGCTGACTCCTTCTGCTGCCTTCTGCTAAACTCACCTAAATACAGCCTCTGGCCTGAATGCAGAGAGATAAACCTAATATCAGCTTTCTAGGTAAACGAGCAAACAAGTGCATACACCAAATTTTGGGTATTTTAATAGTGTTCTAAAGATGCAGCTCTGTGTCATTGTTTTTTGTTTCATTATCAGCATATTTATTCTGCTTGTTGGTCTCATCATCCCTTCAAAGGCTGTTATAAACCTACAGTGTGCTACCTCACCATGAAAGTTATGAGTGAGGTTGGCCTTTCACAGCGTGATATTGTGTCCATGTCTTTAAAAATATCTGACCCGTCTTAGGTAGGAGTCAGGTCTACATTATTTCAGTCATCTGTCCTGAGGCCTGTTTGACGTAGCAGAGTTTGAGGTTAGCGAGGTGACTTGAGGTGATTTACTTCTCACCAAGGTATATCGCCATGGTAACGTATACCGAAGTCCTAATCTGCTGTAGATTATTTGTTTGCGATAACAGATCAACATGTACTAAAACACCTCCTACTGACCAATCAATTCTCCCATTTAGCTCACAAAGATAGAATGGTGAGAGAGTCAAAGAGTTTTTAGAGGTGCACTTTCAAAGCCACTTCATTGTTTTATAGGCTTTTATATATATTTATATATCAGTATAGTCCTAAAACAGAGACAAAGCACTAAAATACTTCTTGACTTTATAAGATTTGCAGGAAACCTACTTTTTGGTTTGAATGATGTTTTTATATTTGTTCTCTGCTTGCTCCAAAAAAACATTTAACATCTGCAAGCAGCTGAAAGAATGAGGCTAAAACTGTCTTAGCACTCTAAGAATATCACATTGAATGTGAGATTACTGAATTCATGGTCCACATCAACATAAAATAGTTTTTTGCTACTTACTTATTTCTAGTTTACATAATGTGTCTTTTATGTGAGTAGCATAAAAGGACTACATCTGTGATTTCGTTACACAATCTTGTGTTGCATAATGAGAATTTAACTGAAGGTTGAATAGGAAACCTAGATCTTAGAAATTTATACAAAACTTTTCTCCCAGTGTGCCCAGTGTATAGGAGGTTGTGATATTGTTCAGTCTGTTTCAATTCGCGTTCACACAGTCGGCAAATTTTCACCAGCTTTCATGACTGGTTTTGGCTGCAGCAGCATAACCACAAAGCTGTGTTACTTTAAGCCTGTATTGTATTGTAAAAATCCTCATATTGGTTTAGGATTATAGTTTGTTCTCCTTGAGAGAAATATGCAGCTCCAGACCTGTCCATGTTTGTGATTAGTCATTTGGTGCCAACTTTGCCTCTTTACCTGGAGCTGGAGTTGACAACCAGCCACTAATCCCAACTGCAGTTGTTAGGTTTAATTAAACAAGATAATGTAAATATATCCTGGATATGCTGAACTTGCTCTATAGTACTGGCTTCTCGTTTCTTGTTTTTTGTTCCCTATGCATGTCTTTTCAAACCAGCCACTAACACCAGCTACTACTTTCCATCCTGCAGCATCACCTGACCTGCTCACCTGTTCCATCGCTGGTCATTAGAAACCGATCAGCCACAACATTAAAACCATGAACAGGTGAAGCGTATAACCCTGATCTTCTCGTTACAATGCAACGTTCTTTTGAGAAACCTCAGCTCCTGACATTTGTGTGGACGTTACTTTGACACGAACCACCCACCTTAACACCGTTGCAGCTAAGCACGCCTCCCTGCGAGCATCCTCCCACAGCAGGACAGTGACCTCTGCCGTACCACAAGAACTGCTCAGGAACAGCAGGAGGAACATGACAAAGAGCTGAAGGCATTGATCTTAACCTGCTTTAGCATTCTTGAGGTGTGCCGGAAAAAGTCAGATCCACAGAGGCCAAAACCCACAAGACCTAAACAATGTCCTGAGCTATGTCTAAAATCATTCCCTACCCCTGCTATATAGTGAACTATGTGGGGAGCTACTCAGCAAACGTAACACTTTTGGACACTGAACTTAAGTCTCAGTGCTATTCATTACATCACTGCTGTCTCTCAGTTATCAGATTAATGTCAGCTGTAGTAGTGACCCGACTGGCATTTTTGTGATAAAATCATATCATACGAAGTATATTTACCTAAACTATGAGGTAGATGTAACTTTTTTTGTTTGTTTGTGTTGTGATACATTGCTCTTCTCCTATTAAATGTAATAATACTAATTATTATTTTGAATTTTCATATTTTTGCAACATAACTCATGGATATGTTTCATACCTGTTGTCATTTTGACAAGCTACACATATAGGAAAGCTATACTTGGTAACACCATAACCCATCCGTCAGAAGTCTCTTTTCCATCTGCCACTCTCTTTCAGTGCAATGCATGATGGTACATATTGCTTGCTTGCTTTCACGTTGCATTGTGGGATACTTTGAGCGCACTATATAGGCTGTAACAATTGTAACTTAACACTTGGGCTCCCCTAAAGATCCCACGTTTGTGCTCCGATAGGTCAGAACTGTTTCAGTGTCAGGTGATGTTCACGTTGTGGCTGATGGGTGTAGATGTTATTGCTCTGCCAGCTTTGTCACTTTGAGTTCTGTGCCAGGACGTTCCTGCATCACCTCCTGCCCGTTTCGTAAAAGATATCTTTTGTGCCCAGCAAAGATTTTTAAACTTTTAAATGTTCAATTTTGTGTGATGCTTTTGAGTCCGCTGATCCTCTAAAAATCGTGACAGCAGGATCATCGCTCTGTAAACTGACAGTGTGTCTACCACAGAACCACAATATGTTTCTGAGCTCACATAGCACAAATAATCCAACAACACAGCATGTTTTTTTCCCCCTAATTCACTATTTTTGTATCAGTCTCTTCTAATTTTATTGAACCACTCCATTTCGTTAAAATTTAAACACCAGCTGTCCAAGTGTGGTCATGTTAAACCGGGATATCCTTTCCTCTTGCGTGAAGTTCCCAAAACGCGACATGTGACACGTTTCCCACTTATGTAAAAGCGTGAGGGATTCATTTTCACATGTAGAGCCAGAGACTCAGACCATGGCAATAAAAGCTTTTTAGCTTTGCTGCAAGAGAGCAGTTATTTTTACTTTTCTCAGCTGGAAGCAGGGCAAAAGAGAAAAGGGTGGCGAAGAGAGAGAGAGAGAGAGAGAGAGGGAGAGAGAGAGAGAGAGAGAGAGAGAGAGAGAGAGAGAAGCAGCATGTGAGTGTGTGTGCGATGGAGAGGAGGATGTGCAGAGGGAGGTATTGAACACGGAGACTATGCTGATGGTAAATGGGTCACCCTGTTAGGAGACTATAGCAGACCTGTATACGGTTGAGGGATTCATAGAGAATAAAAGGCTGGAGACACAACCAGGCGACACAGTGGACTAACCGTACCACAAAGCACTGAAATGCATTTTAAATGTGTGCCCCTGTATAAATTATGTATACTTTACAGTACAGTATGTGTTTGATGGAACATTTAATTAGCCGAGTGAATGTGTGCCAGCGTTTGTGCAATGTTCTGCCACTTTATGCAAGTGTTGTATTAGCGTATGTGGGTGTGTGTATGGAGGCTTATGTGTTAGCTTGAATTTGTGTTTTGGGAATGACAATAGCACAACCTACACGCCAGCGTTTTCCTGGTGCCTATATAGTGTTTCTGTGCAGTATTGGAATACTTGGACTATTTGTTAATTAATTACTGATGGGTGATCAGCAGAAAATTAACTCGAAGCGATTCTTTGATAATTGATTATTTGTTTAAGGAATTGTTGTTCTTTTTTTTTAGCATTCACAATTTGGAAACATCCCCTTGAATTCAATTTTTGTCTAATGGATGATCAACAAAATATTAACGAACTGCTGTTTGATCTTTGTTTCTTCAAACTGCTTCTGTTTTAAATTACGTTTTGTCAAAGTCTCTCATGTAAAATCTGACTTTGTTTTATTTTACTATATGTTTGAAGAGTGAAAGGTCATTGATGTGGTTAAGAGCCACAAATCTCAGACTGCTGCTATATAATAAATAAAACAGGACATTTCCTGAAGCAGTAAATGGGATTTAAACTGTCAATAAGCAGATATAAATGAAATCCAGTGAATAAACTACAGATCACAATCATACTTAAATCAAATGCAGCAAAATGCATGTTGTTTTTCTGTATGTATTATTATATCAGCCTTTGGCCTAGTTTTTGCCTGTATTCTGTAGTTTATCAGTAAAAATCCAGCCAAATTCTAAAAAAACATAGTTCAAACTGCTAAATTTGATGCCCTTTTGGGGCCAAAATCAAGAAAAAAAAATATAAACAGCAGGATACTTTAACTTAAAAGATTAAGTTAATTTTATTTACTGGGTTTCTAAAAATATTTAAGACTTAGACTATAATCTGTCACGGCCTTTGAACAAATGTCCCCTGTCCATAAAATGTAATCTACCTTATTCACTATTCTTGATTGTTTTATGTGCTTCTTCTTTTTTAAATGTTAAACAGAGTTGTTAGATCTCAATTCTGAATCATAAACATTAAAGACACATGAGTATATATCTATAATTACTACACTTTAACTGAAGAAAATGTTGTAATTTACATGCAACTACAGCTACGGATAATGTTGATTACAGAGTCGACACTATATAAAGCGTGCTATTGTGGTGTAGTCACAGTATTAAACGTTAAATCTCATCGTCTAGCTGCTAGTATTTTACTGCAATAGTATTTGTTACAGTGTTTGCTACAGTAAAACATTCAGGGGGGATGTCTCTGAGTTAAAGTCAAACATTCAGGCTTCTCTGTTTTGTGTAATGTGACAATCAGAACCTCTCCATGCCATCAGCAGAGCATTAGCGAGCTCGAGGCTATTTTTGGGTGTGCTGACTTAACAGTGGCTCCAAAGGTAAACCAGTGGAGGTCAGAGACACCACACATGAGCATCATCAGCACATTGCAAGACGCTGCCACAGAATCGGAAATGTCACATGTGCTGAATGGCTGGTGCAATGTGTTTTTATTTCAGCCTGCCTGGCAAACACAGTAAAGCTCCCGGTTTGCTCTTCAGATATATGAAAACTGTAACTTTACTCTCAGGATTAAGTGCAGTCAGAGCTGTAAATCCATGTTGTTTCATTTCATTTTGGTGAACATCTCTAAACAGATAACTTGGTTCTTAAAAAAAAAAAAAAGCATCTTCAGTGGGACAATTGGCTTTTGTGAGCAGGAGCGCTGCCAGTGATGTGCAGCTTCTCACTGCGTTGCCTCGTTCCAGCGCTGAGGCCGACTCTGTTGTCTGACCCTGTGCACACAAAAGGACGACAGAGTGACATGAGAGTGGCCCACTGTCGTCACCCACTGCAGCCTCAGGCTCCAAGGACAATGTTACAATTGTGAATACATACACACTTTCACAATTTAATTTAACACAATTTGCATTTTAGATGTATGTTTCTATGTTTCACAAACATTTCCACAGTTTTTGTGACAAGAAACACAGCTTATGACACTGAATTCCAGTAAGAAATGACAGCGAGTAAGACTAACTCCAACACAGACTGAAGCAATAAAAGGGATTAATTAAGGAGCAACGTGGTTTTAGACATACCCACAGTCCACTCAGTATTTGAAGCATGTATAAAATTACTGTGTGCTTCAGTCAGGTTGGTGAGTATTAAATATATACACTGAAAAAAAAGCTATAAAAATCTGGCAGCAAAGGTGCCAAAAAAACTACAATTAAAAATGATGGAACATTGTAATGCAAATATCTGTGAATAATAAAATTTTGTGGATTTAAACACAGTCACACGTTGTAAAAGACCAAATTACTGTTTGTAAAAATACAATATGTACAGTTTTTTTTTTGTAAATTAATACTCTTCTCTCAGGTTTTAATATATATTATCTGTGATTTAACAAAGCAGGGACATCAACAATAATATACACAATTTTCCTTTCAAATAATGATACAACTGTAAAATGATTCAATTTTTTGCTGATATAAATACAGTAATAATAGTGTAATTTTATCATCAAACAGAAAGTAATGAATTGCCATTTATACAAATCCAGATTTTTTTGTTGTTGTTGCTGCTGTGTTTTTTTGTTTTTGTTTTTGTTTTTTTTGTCATTACCATATAACAATTACCATGAATAAATTTTTCTGAGATTTTACCATTTATTTATTTACTTATCTGTAATTTAAGAGGGAAAATCAGTAAAATAGTAGAAAAATGTTCCAAAAATAAAAGTTTTTTTTTTTCTTTTACAGTGTATGAACATGCATGAGCCAAGCTCTCACTGCACACCCCAAAAGACAAGCACACAGAAAGCCCCAGGAAAGAGATATTTTAGTACATGACCTGTAAAAACTACAGATTTTTTTTTGACAAATCACTTGCCTGCTGATGCAGCAGCCCATTGGGATTTATCCCTGTATGCTTAATGACCAGCACAACACTGCTTTCCACAGTGTTGTTTTTGACTGCACTGCCTGCACAGCACCACGAAGCCGAGGGACGAGTTTGCAACATGATGATGAACACAGTGGAGCATCTAGCAGGATACGAGTCGGATATTTAATTCGGGAGTTGGTGGAGACCAAAATCAGAGCTAAAACTGACTGAATATTCAACTTGTATCCCTGAGATGGGCACAAACACAACTCAAAATAAAAGATATTGCTGCTCAATGACTGCTGGGGGTGTAAACATTCAACTGTTAAATTCACTATATCATCTCAAAAGGTGATTATATGATAATGTTGTGGTCACAGCTCCTTTGTGCTGTACCCAAATGGCCAGTAAATCACAGGCTAAAATGACCAGAAGCACACAATAATGTTTTCACTTTTCTGATTGCAAAACCCCTTGTTCCTGTTTGTTTTCTGAGACATGTCCTCCAAATGCTGATTTCCATTCATTATAAACATGTTCCTCAATACCTTCAGATGCTTTAGCCTCTAGAATGATGCCTATTTTGCTGTAGCTTCTCACTTAGCTTAAACAGCTATTTAGGCCTTCAGAACTCAGCATAAATCTCCTTTCCACTGACATGAAGCTCACAGTATAACCTAATATTTCTTTGTATATGCCACTGCAAAATGGTGGCGAAAGAGTGATTTCTATCTGGTTATATTTCCCCTATTTCCTGACTCCAGCTTGGATGTAGCCAGCAGAGATAAATCCAATAAAACGTGTGATTATCCTGCGAGTGTTCTGTTTGCAAAAAGATATCTTATGTTTTTTAAAGACCAAAGAAACTGCCACTCTGACCTGTGAAAAGCTGCAGCAAAATCACATTTCCTGGAACTAAATCATTTCGTAAACTTGCTGAATGCACAATAATTCTATAAAGCATGCAATCACACACAAAAACTTTTTTATTGTTATTATTGTTTTTCAATATATCTGCACATCTTGTGATGGGGCAACTTGAGCATTCCAGCACAGCATTTGAAGCAAAGCTACGGTAAAGCTCTGACTCTGCAATCACACTGACTTGCAAAATTCATCAAGGTCAATCAAGCAACCTGCAAGAGACTGAAGGAGACCAAACATGCATATTAACTATGCAAAAGACGTGTGTTTTGTGTACGTGTGTGTGTGTTTGTTAGTGCCCTGTGGTAGAATAACTGAAATGAGAGCAACAGCATGGCTATTGTGTTGGCAGTGCCACGGCAACTTGGACACTTTTTTTCATGTTAAGAGTGGGCAGGAGGTGAATTTAAATATCTTCACCAGTCCTCTTGTTTCAGTTTCACATTTTGTTCTGCAAATACTTTCTATTTCTTACTTGTACTTTGATCTCAGTGTTCCATGTACCTTCGTATGTGTCTATCTGTGTGTGTAGCTGGATCGATGAGAAAGCTGCTGAAGCTTTTCGTCTAACGCAAAAACTTGTTTTGTTTGCTCCTAATACATCTCATTTCCTCGTCTCCTCCCAGGAAACCAATGAGCTGGTGGCTATTAAGAAGTTCAAAGACAGCGAAGGTGAGTGAGGGAGGAAAGGAGAAGGACTAAAAGGGAAAAGCAGAGCTGCTGCAGCAACTCCGTCTCTTTAATTTTCCACACAGAAAATGAGGAGGTCAAGGAGACGACGCTTCGGGAGCTGAAGATGCTTCGGACGCTGAAGCAGGACAACATCGTGGAGCTGAAGGAGGCTTTTCGCAGGAGGGGGAAGCTCTACCTTGTCTTTGAATATGTCGAGAGGGTGGGTTTAACAAAGCCACTGTTATTCTTTCTCTGTGCCTCCGTGCTATTCTCACATTCCTCCTCTCTTTTCTGCTGTATCTAGACTCGAGTCTACTTTTAAGTTTCAGGGTGTTGAGACTGCTCAGTTAAGCACAAAAAAAAAAAGTGTCACCATGGCAACATATGAACTGTGCTGTTGGTGAGTAATGGTATTCCCCACTGTGTTGCCAGGGTATCCAGCCAAGTGTTTATTTTATGACAGGTTTTATTTTCATACTGTACTCCAGTCATTTAGCATGGTGTCCTCTCTCATCCCCCTTTTAGGGTTGAAAATACATTTTCAAAAATTGATTTAAAAATGTAAAAAAACAGGGAGATGAATAGACTTTTATATCATTTATGAAGTGTGTCAGAAAAGTTTCAGGACCGGTGTCACCAAAGATATATTTCAAATCCAAAACCTAAACTACAAGTTTTCCCCTTCCAAGTAATCCCCCTGGAGTCTAACACACTTCCCCAGCCTTCTCTGCCATGCTGCCATGCACTCCTGGAAGGATTTTTCCAGGATCCTCCGCAGCTCCATCATCACAGCCACCTTGATGTTGTCCATGTCTTCAAAACAGGTCCCTTTGATGACCCTCTTGAACTTGGGGAAGAAGAAAGAATTACACAGAGGCAGGTGGGGTGAGTAGGGAGGTTGCTCCAGCACGGCGATGTTCTTCTCAACCAGGAACTGTCGGATGCTCAGGGCATTGTGAGCAGGCATGTTGTCATGGTGAAGCAGCCACCGCTTGTCCTGCTACAACTATCGCCTCTTCTCGTGCACTGAACAAAGGAAACGCTCTCTTTGTAGACGTGCTGGTTGATCGTCTGAAGGGGAAAAGTTGTAGTTTGGGTTTGAAGTATATCTTTTGTGACACCAGTCCTGGAACTTTTCTGACACACCTCGTACATTTTAAAAAACCCTTTCATGAAGCCAAAACCCACTTAGTTTGCTGCTGCACATCCCAGCTCCTTTTACAGGTCATTTTTGTTGTGGTTTGCAGAACATGCTGGAGCTTTTAGAAGAACTGCCAAACGGTGCGCCGCCTGATAAAGTTCGAAGCTACATCTACCAGCTCATCAAAGCCATCAACTGGTGTCACAAGAATGAGATAGTACACAGAGGTGAGGAGTGCATTGCTATTTGTACAGTTATGCCTCTACTGCAAAAATATCAGTGTTGTCTTGCATCTCAAAAACACATTTTGATCACTGAAAGGTGTAAGATGCAAGATGTTTAACATACATCTATCATGTAAAGATATCTAAAAGCTATGACCCCAAGTCATATTTTATCTGTATGTATGAGAGACACTGTTCTATATTGTGGCAGTCTGTCTGGCTGTTAGTCTATCATTAGTTTCAAAGGGAGGGACTCACATGCACGAATATGCCTGTGTGTCCCTCCCTTTGAAACTGTGGTCCTGCTTTGCCTTATAAACAGAGAGTGTCCTCCCACACCACTCTGGAAAAGCAAAAGTGAAGTCCAGAGCATTCAGAATTTAGAGTCTATGTGCACTCGAGTCACTTTGACTCAGTGTGAGAGTCTCCACTGCTGTTTTAAGTTTGAGTCATGAGAGTTGTTTGAGTCTGCTGTGGTCCAGTCTAGGGTCACATTTACACATAGCTGGGTTTTTACAAAAACGGATCTATATTTTCAAAAATAACATTGTTCACGTCAGATCGGGGTTGCAAGGTGGTGCAGTGGTCAAGCATCATTGCCTCGCAGCAATAAAGTCGCCGGTTTGCGTTTTTGGTGACTTGTAGCTTCGTTTACGTGTAAACCAAAGGCTCAAACACATTGAAATATCCCCATTTTTGCTATATGTAAACGGGGCCTAGGTGTGTCTGTTCTGACACGTGCCATCTCCTGTCCAACACACCGTGGCAACAGAAACACACTGAACAAAACAGACACAAGCAGAGAGAACATATGCGCACATTTCTGTTAATTGAAAGTGTCGACTTCGTGTTTGAATGTGCACCCTGGACTAGTGATGCAGGATATTAAAATTTCTGGCCGATACCGATATTAAGATTTCTGATATCGCCGATAACCGGTATTACCGATGTTGATATTGTTTGTTCACACCAAAAAATCTGTATAAGTAAGCACTGTGAGAACGTGAAAACTATTTAAAAGAAGCCTATACCACATGAGACCACATAGTCTTCTTTATTGCATAAACATATTTTAAGTCCAGGATCATTTAAGTAAAAACATCTGTGAAATATCAGCAATATCAAATCTAGAGACGAAGGCGCTAATGTTAGACAATCATTGGTTTTTCACATCAGCTAAGTTTGTTCATCGGACCGATACCAATATATGGGAAAAAAACACTAATATCGGCAATCCCTACCCTGGATACTTTTCTGTCAAAGTTGTGACGGCAATCTTACTAGCGTAGACCAAGTTAGATAAGACTTTCAACAAAGCACAAGTCCGATTTGCTCGCAGTCACATCAACAGACAAATACACAAGCATAAGGTACTTTCAGTTGTGTGAAGTGATTGAGGGAAGGATTTTTTTTCCACATTTCAGCAACAATATTCAGCCATAACACAAGAGAGAGAATCTTTCCTCTGTATACCTATAGTGTCAGAATCCAGTGTCTCCAAAGTGAGAGAGCCCATTTAAACACATGAAACAACAGAGCTGATAACTGTATCAGTTACTTGTACTTATAAATGAATTATCCCTGACATGGAGACAGGACTTAACAGCAAGTTGTAGCGGGTTTGACATTGATTAATAATGAGGGGAGCCAAGAAAGAAACAAGAAAACTGGAACAAAATTTGTCAAACCATACAAAACCAGGTACGTGACCGGACAGTAAATGAATGCGAGTGGAATTCTGAGTGGAAGGTTAGGATTGGGTTACTGGAGGATTGTGGGAGGAAATTGAGACAAACCGTGAATGAATGTGGGCGGCGATGTGATTCTGACAGCTGCTTTTTTTCTTTTAATTATATATGCAATACATTTACAAGAACAAGACTCAAGGCTCAAGTGTCCAAGGCTTCAGTTTCAGTCAGAAAAAGAAAAAAATATAACTAAATAAATAAATTACTCATTACAATTCAAATTTTGTCCGTACAGTTTTGGTCTCTCTTAACATTAGTGCAATAATTCAAGGAGGTCAAACAAGAGGACAGTAATGACTCAAATACAACAAGTTTGCGCCTTTGGTTTAAATATTCACAGCTATGAATATGAAATTTGGCCAACATCAAAATAAGATTGAGAATAAAAAATGTCTTTGAGGGTAGTTTCTTAGCATGAATAAAAAAAACAACATCTTTGCAGTCAATTTGCAGTTCAACAGCAAGCTTTCTATTCACAAACAGACTTATATCCTTCCAAAAAACTTGTGTGTAAGAACATTCCCAAAAAAAAGGCGAATAATCGATTCTTCAGTACAATTACAGTATGAGCAACAAGGGTCGATTGGGACAGTTACAGAGTTACACTGTGGAGTTTTCTTCACGTCAGACACAAAGCTGGACTACGAAGCGAGATTAGTGGGTTATCGAGGTATGTGTTGAGTCTGAAGTCAGAGTTTTCAGTGTCACGAAGGTGGCTCTATTTAACCTGCTAGATCTCCATGATAACTGATGCTGTGGAGGTAACCCTGGCAGGTTATGTTCAGAGCTTCAGATTTAAATTGGCTGGATGAAGCATCTCCCTTCAAACAAATTCCAGACGATTCTTCATGAGCGATACAGATTCCCAGCTGAGGGAATGTGTTTTATCTGCAAACCTTTTAATCTGTACGTTCCTAGTATCAGTGAATGAAGCCGTATAGTTACAGAATCACACACTATGCATCACGTTGCTATGGGAACCAGACATGTATTCAGCTGGTGATGCAGAAATCACATAAATACACTGCTGCGAATAGAAAATGGTTTAGAAAAGGGATTTTTCTACTGGTATTTGTCAAAGAGAATATTCAATCAGTAATATTAATTCAGCTTTGATTTGGCCAAAAAATAAACTGATATCCTGCATTTATGGGCCAGTGTCAGACCTAAATGCACTTCAAGACAATATCCTCTTTAAATATCTGAAGTTTAGTATCTATCATGTGCTGCTGTTAGTTACAAAATAAATGGCTGCATTGATCGGTAAAGTAAGTATATCATACATTTTTATATTCCTCATTGTTCTCCATTAAAACAACCTGTTGACTGAAGCAGCTGCACATGATCGTGTCATTTTGTACGGAGAAAGAGTCACAGCACGTTAAACGCCTGTGTCGAAAAAGCTTTAGTTAACAAAGAAAGTCGATAACCACCATTGTGATACCTGTGAAGTCTGACTGGGGCTTTGGTTATTGTGGGGCCGACTTACACAAAAAAACCTGCCGGCTATGCTTGTTTCTGAGTACACCCCTCAGGTGTGTTGTCACACATAGAGTCACAGTTTGGTTTGTTGCTTCCAGCTGTTTTTAGGAGTCTTTCCTCTGAGTTTATTAAGTACCTGCAGCGTCAAACAGCAGCAGGATCCATTTGTTCTAAATTATCCCCGACATGGGGACAAGATAAATCAGGATCTGCTCTTTTAGTTAGATAAACATTACAAATTCATTTTCAGTGGTTAGGAAATCATAAATATGCTAGGCTGTTAGTGATGTGGACACTTTGATAAGCCGCTATTAGCTTTGATTAGATTGAGTCTTTTGCTTGCTTATGCAATGTTGTGCATTTTTCACCACTTGGTGTCTTGTCTCGTCTTGTGTGAATAACAAATATCACCACTGTGTGTACGGCCGCTCTCTCCGACACTACTGGGGGTACATCTGAATGTACATTGGAAAAGTGACTCATCACTTTAACAGACTGATGAAACTACCAATGTTGCACATCCCATGTATTTTATAATGTTAGCGTGGGTGACTGGTTGTGGCTGGATTATTTTTTGTTGGCTCTCGCATATACAACCTCTCTGGTTGTAAGTGAAAGTGAAGGGAGGAGAAAGGTCTGAGATGTTGTTGCTCTAGCAACACCCAGTGGTTTTGAAATGTTGCACACAGAACCTTTAAATGTCCAGTGGGAAGGATTTGGAGGGATTTATCAGCGGAAATGGAATATAGAGTTCATAATTGTGTTTTCATGAGTTTGTAATCACCTCTAGCTGCAAATGGTCGTTTTTGTTAGATTAGAATCACCTCTTTAGGTCTACAGACGGAGGAAATCGTCTTCCAAAAGCATTCACCGTGTTTCTGCAGTAGCCCAGAACAGACAAATATACACTGACTCTAGAAAGGGGCTTTTGCATTTTTACCTTGAAGTTGCAGCCATTCTAGTTTCTGTACACACTTGGGAAAGCAGCGGTATTCAGTTGACTGCAGTCTGCAACGTCACTGCTAGATGCCACGAAGTTCTGCACAAAAGGTCTCTCAGTCTGACTTGATCAATTCACAGACTGACTCCAGAAATCATTTGTTACGAAGTAGGTTTTATATGTGTAGTAATGTTTTGCTCTTATGTATACAAATTACATCTTGAAGCCTTCAAGTTCTTACACTATAATTTGGATTTTCAGAAAACGTGTTAATGACAGCAAAAACTGAGGCTCAGACAGAATTTTAACTTTGCAAAGTGGAGATTGAAGACATGTTTTTATTGTGTGTTTCATAAGTGTGTTGGAATATCACAGGACAATGATTGACACATGTTGTAACAGCCTTTTGTCTGCATCTCTCTTCCAGATATTAAACCAGAGAACCTCCTCATCAGCAATGAGGATGTTCTCAAACTCTGTGATTTTGGTGAGTTTGCTCCTTCTGTTCTTAACAGTAACCATATTGTATAAAAGCTGAATAGTTGAGATTTACGAGTTTAAGTGTAAAACCACAATAAAACCACACAGCCTATGTGCATTTCCCTTCTCAGATAAAGGTGACGACTAATGAAATTGAGGCATTTCTTTAACAGAATGAATCCATTTTATCCTATTTTTTCCTCACCATTCTTCTGTAAATTGTGAGTTTTGTAGCCTAGTTTGTTTTTTTTTTAGCTCAGTTTATTAATTTGTCACTCTATAAGTTGTGTATCAGAATTATTTCTACCACTGGTAAACACCAACAAGCACTGTGAAACATACACTGGTGGTTGACATCACAATTCATCTGCCAAAGATACATTTCAGGAAAGTTGGGTTAATAATATTAAGCACTAATACTAATCAGATGTATTAATATGGCAAAATATAAGTTTTGCCTTTTACAATTACAAGGTATGTACTCTGCATTAGGAGTATTTGAAAAATCACAAGATCAATTAGCTTTGCATAATTGCTTAATGTAATCCCACTGAGTCAGCTGGGGTGAGATTTTTTTGTTATTCACTGTTGGAGTTGGCGTTCTGTTTATTGCGACTTTTCATGCTTAAAATGGACTCTCTGCAGAACAGTTATCTAAAGCACAGTCTCAGACCGCCTGCAGTGACATAACAAATTAGAGCCTGGTCACATGTGGAGATGACCATGTTGTCACTGTGGCTGTCCAAATGATATGACTGTCGATTAGTCTTATTATCTCTGTTCACTGGCCATTTATACCTTCATGTGAGACACTGTGGATTGTCTGCATTTCAACACACTGGATGTCTAATATGTAGAATCAGGTGTATGCGATTTATACATTTCCGTGTTACTCTGGTGCAGGTTTTGCTCGTAACCTGTCTGAAGGAACAGATGCCAACTACACTGAGTACGTGGCCACAAGGTGGTACCGCTCGCCTGAGCTGCTGCTGGGGTGAGTCCTCGTGTGTGTGTGTCTGCAGGAGACTGTGAGAAACAAGAAGGGAGGGAGGGAAGGAGCATTCATCTGATTTTCTCAGAACACCAGATATGTTAAGCTCTCTAAAGATTGTATCAAACGGAGACACGCCGAGCCATCATTTTCTCTCACGATACCACGCTCCAATAACTCATTCCAGATCCAATACCGCTGCTCTCATTTTCCTAAATTTAAAACCTGTGAAACTCACCGTGAAAACGTCATTACAGTCATTTTTGTGCAAGGTGACATGAGGCCACATTGCCTAGCATCAACAGTGATAGCAAGTGATAGCAAAACACAGAGTTTTGTAATAATACCAACAAAAACTGATCTCAAATGGGATTCCAAATGTGTCACGCTCAGTTTTCTGGGAAATGATGGAGCAGATATGTGGAATATTTCAATCTGAATAAATACAGTCACCAAAAAAAGCCCCACAATACCAGTACTAGTGCAGCTTCTAATCTGAAATAGCAGTCTG
Source organism: Stegastes partitus (assembly GCF_000690725.1). Lineage (NCBI taxonomy): Eukaryota > Metazoa > Chordata > Actinopteri > Pomacentridae > Stegastes > Stegastes partitus. The sequence goes on along the minus strand of NW_007578193.1, from coordinate 289,628 downwards.
GCGATGCCTAGTATCAGATAATGAAAGTTGTTTTACTACATATAGGTTGTATATAAATCTTAGTATGATATTCGTAGTTCAAGCTGGTGGTTTTTCTCAACCACCTTCAACAGACCTTCACTGGTCCACAAGGGAATTACTGGAAACAAACACACTAGGAATATACAAGAAAATAACTTCTCCACCTTTTACAGGATAAGCAGGAATAGAAAATGGATGGATGAGTACTTCAGTCTTTGTTGCAAATCTCAGTACATTCCCTTTCATCCAAAAACATCATATTTACATAAAACAGGCATTTTAAGATCATACTCTTTTTTTTTTTTTTTTTTTTCCCTTTACTTGATAGGAAAGTTGAGAGAGAGAGAGACAGTAAAGTGGGGAAGAAGAATGGGAGAAGAACCTGTAGGAAAGGGCCATGAGCGGGACTTGAAACCTTGACCTCTGTGTCGGGGACTATTGTACCTGAGTATGGGATGCCAGCTCAACCAATTGAGCTATCGTGGTGGCCCAGATTATACACGTTTTAACTGTTTATTTTGCTTAAGAAGTACACTTTAAGAAGTCGTTTGTAACTATCTGTTTAGGTTGTAAAAACTTTGAATGAAATCATGTTCAACCAACACACCATATTGGTAATTACCACTTACCTAATGATGTTTTTAGGTTGATTTCTCATTCAAATCACGCTGAGAAACAATGTCGATCTCGAACAACTTTAATTAAGTTACCTCAACTTGAATTTAGTTTTAAATCATCTAACACCAAAATTTGATTCTTTCTTTCTTTCTTTCTTTATTTATTTATTTGCATATTTCCCCACTTTAATGTTTAAAATCAACAAACAAATGTAAATATCAGACAGCGGTAACCCAAAATTGTAAACACAATATGCAGTTTTTAAATGATGATTTTTTTCTATTGTTTTTTTTATTAAGTAAAAAAATATATATATATATTCAAAGCTACCTGGCACTGTGTGGAAGACTAATGGCCCCCTAAACCTAATAACTGGTTGGACCACCCTCAGCAGCAACAACTGAAATCAAGCGTTTTCTATAACTGGCAATGAGTCTCTCACATCTCTGTGGAGATATTTTGGTCCACTCTTCTTTGCTGAATTGTTTTAATTCAGCATCACTGGAGGGTTTTCGAGCATGAATGGCCTTTTTAAGGTCATGCCACAGCATTTCAATCAGATCGGACTTTGACTAGGCCACTCCAAAACCTTCATTTTGTTTTTTCTATGCCATTCAGAACTGGCTGGTGTGTTTTGGATTGTTGTCCCGCTGCAGAACCCAAGTGCACTTAAGCTTGAGGTCAGGAACTGATGGCCGAACATTCTCCTACAGGACTTTCTGGTAGAGAGCAGAATTCATGGTTCCATCAGTCACAGCAAGTCGTCCAGGTCCTGAAGCAGCAAAGCAGCCCCAGACCATCATACTACCACCACCATGTTTGACTGTTGCTATGATGTTCTTTTTCTGAAATGCTGTGTTACTTTTACGTCAGATGGAACGAGATTCACGACTTTCAAAAAGTTGAACTTTCGTCTCATCAGTCCACAGAATATTCTCCCAGAAGTTTTGGGAATCATTCAGATGTTTGTTTGAAAAAATAAGACGAGCCTTTATGTTCTTTTTGGTTGGCAGCAGGTTTCACCTTGGAGCTCTGCCATGGAGGCCATTTTTTTTCCTGCCGACTCTTCCTTATTGTTGAGTCATGAACACTGACCCTAACTGAGGCAAGGGAGACCTGCAGTTCTTTAGTTGTTGTCCTGGGTTATCTTTGTGATCTCCTGGATGAGTCATCGCCGTGTTCTTGGGATCATTTTGGTCGGCTGGCCATTCCTGGGAAGGTTCAGCACTGTTCCATGTTTTCTCCATTTGTGGATAATAGCTCTCACCGTGGATTGCTGAAGTCCTAAAGCTTTAGAAATGGCCTCATAACTCTTTCCAGACTGATAGATGTCAATTTATTTCTCAGTTGTTCTTGAATTTCTTTGGATCGCTGCATTCTGTTGCAGCTTTTTGAGATCTTTTGGCCCACTTCATTTTGTCAGACAGCTTCTATTTAAGTGATTCCTTGATTGAACAGGTCTGGATGTAATCAGGCTTGGGTGTGGTCAGTGAAATTGAACTCAGCTTTTCAAAAAATGTGTTTAGCCACAGTTAATTCATGATTTAACAAGGGTGCCAATTACTTTTTTACATAAGGCCACGTAGGTTTGGATGGCTTTTTTCACTTAAAACATTAAATCATCATTTAAAAACTACATTTTGTGTTTACTTTGGTTGTTTTTATCTAATATTTACATTTGCTTGATGGTCTTAAACATTAAAGTGGGGGAAAATAATAAAATAAAATAAGAATTTGAGAAGGGGGCAAATACTTTTTCAAGGCCCTGTACACACAATATTAAGTTGATGCAATTACCAACATTATTATGTCAACCCATCCCATCCCATTTATCTAAATAATTAAATCAGATTTTTTTTTTCTTGCAGTCATGCATATAATTAAGCGGTAGAGACATGTCCCCTGTCTTGAGTGCTCAAGTTCTAGAGGAACACTTAGTTCTTTAATGTATTATTCTAGAGAAACTCAATCCAAAGACTGCATTCACTTGAAAAACACAGTCTAATCAGGTTATATATTAATCTAATAGAAATATGCCAGATAGAAAATTTGGATTGATTTTAAATTTAAACTTTATGTGAAAATTAGCTCATGTAAGAAGATTTATGAAGCCCCAGTTAAACCCTAATGTTGCGTGTTATGGAGTCCTGAAGGACTTCTTTAACAGCTCAAAAACATACTTGACGTGATTGTACCAGCTTAATACTTCATGAGTTTTTATAATTTAATGAGATTTGCTAAACTGGCAGCATATTTTAAAAGTCTGAAAGTGATTATTTAATTCTGTTCTCTCTCAGAGACCCCAGCAGTGAGACTAGTTTCTACTAGTTACGACTAGTTACCAGTACCTTTTATGTGACACTTCCCCTGGACTCCAAGTCTAGTTCAGTTTCTGTTATTGAGGTTTTATTACATTTTAAGTGAAGGTGCAGGATACCGGATTCTTGCTGATAGCCAATTTGCCAATATTTTTCACTTCATTTTGCGGATGTTGATGCTGACGTATCGACATATTTTTCCACCTAATTGCAGAGAACGTAAAGTCTCTCCCATATGTAAGTCTTAACCTGATGGTGTGTAGATACAGACATAAAATGCAATGCTTTTTAAATGTAGAAATTCACTGGGAGAATTGTGGGGGGAAAAAAAGAAATGGTTTCAACTTACATATAAAACATCACATATTTATTTTTATGCAACGCTTTCAAATAAACTTTTAGACTGACTGGCAGTATTTACCCATCAGGTATTTTATTTTAAAGCCTTATTAACCAATACCAATTGTAATACTGATATTATTGTGTAGCACTTATTTTAACTAACCCTAAATTTCAGTAACAATACTGCAATATGTAGCATGACATAATATACGTTTAATATATTATTATTAGTAGTAGTATTGGTCTTAGTGTTAGTAGTAGTAGCAGTAGTGGTAGTAGTAGTAGTAGTATACATACAACTTTTGGGTCTGTGGGACCCCAAACAGTAACAAAGTTAAGTCAACCTTAACAAAACACAAAGGTTCCTTTTAGTATTGTCCTTTGTGGTTAATGTCACCCATCTGGTGAGTTTCATATTATTAGATTTTTCTTATTTTATTATTTGTGTGTGTCTTTGTGCACAAATCGCGCTGTTTTAATTCATATCACTGGGAGAGCAGGCTGATGATTCACCTGCTACAACATTATGACATGAAGCGAGGTGTACTCACCGTATCCTCACATCAAATTCCTGTTTCGCTCTTGATTTCTGTTGCTCGTGTTGTTTTGGTGCTTTTTGCTGCATTGAATGTCCATTCTAGCTTGGAGACAGCTGAACGTCATCTAGCCTCGCTGCTGTAGCCTGATTTAGTAAATGCCCTGGAACATTTATTGAGACAGCGTTTGAATGCCGCCCACTCAAATACTCTCTCCCTCCAACACCACCGCTCCTCTGCTTCTCTGCTGCCAGATCTCTCACCATTTCTCACCAGACTCCTCAGCTCCGTTCCCTCAGAAATGACCGTCTTCTTTATGAGCCTCTCCATCAGAATCACAACATCCATCCTTTTATTTTACTGCACCACAAATAACATCACCTCCTCCGAAGCGTCCTCATTCTCGTAATCCGGTGCCTTTATTTTCACCCCTATCTTTCTCCTTCTCATTTTCACCACTGTCATTATCACCCACCATCTAATTAACAAAGTATTCATTGTTAACATTCTTCCAATAACTGACATTTTGTCTGTTTGTCTCAGGGCTCCCTATGGGAAGGCGGTGGACATGTGGTCGGTGGGGTGTATCCTCGGGGAGCTGAGTGACGGACAGCCCTTGTTTCCAGGGGAAAGCGAAATTGATCAGGTTGGTGAGCCCAAGTAATGATGCAACAAGTAGTTAATTAAACAGACAATGTGAAAAAAGAGAGATCATTTGAAGTGTAAATCACATAAAAAAGCCTCACCTTTGAAGGTCCTGCTTTCTTCCAATAGACACTTGGCAGCTTTTCTTCATTTCAGATCTTTAGAAAGCAAATCTCTGTTTGTGTTTATAGCAGTTTCTCAGGCAAAATAATTTGAATCTTATGCACCTGCAGAATATGTTTTTTCCAATGTGATAAAATGCAATGTATAAGGTGCCACAAGTACTTGAGAGGTAGAATCAGAGTCACAATTTTTTGTTCCTAACACGTGGATTAGAAAGACGTGTGTGTCTTTTTGATTGGATTCTTAAAAATGAGCAACTGGAAGATGATGTGGTGAGCTCTTGTGAATGTTGGTCTGCATTTGTCCTAATTTTCCCAAATTTTATAGACAAAAAACGAGTCCAAACTTATTTATAGACATCCCAGAATCACAAATTAGTCCCAGCTGGCTGTACAATCAGTTCAACGTAGTCTGTAGACCCACAAACAACTTACAATTAATTTCAAAATGTGCACATGAAGGAATCAATACACATAAATCAGTGTCAGCCCCAGTTCCTTACCATGACAAGGCTTAATGGATTATGTATTTATTTTACCATTTCGATGATTGTAATAGAAAATTAAAGAGAACAATGTGCGTCCCTTTCAGGTCAATGCGCTGATACACGAGCTCCCCTGACTTCTGTCTTCATCACCACTTTTCTTGATGAGACAAAAGACAAATATACACCCAATATAGAAATATTTTCACTTGCGTTTTTAATTTTATCCATTAGTTTATCAGGGACAACACATATAAATAACCATCAGTATGAAACAAATCTGTCAGACTTTGCCAAAAAGCTTCTGCTTTTCATCTGCAGTCCCCAGGCAGGTCCATGTTTCATAAAGAAAGCACAAAAAAAAACATGAAATCAAACAACAAAACACAGAAGAATCCACTCGTGATGGAGTTTTTATGATCAGTGTTGTAACTAATGCATTCCATTTTGTTCATGACTTTTTTTTTTTTCTTTTAAACTTTTTTATTGAGTTTTTTTGTTGTATTTTTACAAACAAAACAAAACAAAGAACAAAGAAAGTCCTTATTCCAGACAGCCGTACAACCCATCAGAGGAAAAAATCTAAATAAATAAAACATGGACAAGGATAATAAGAAGTACTAGCAATACTTGTGTAAGACTGGTTAACAATAATAAAGAAATAAAGAAGTGAATGAGTGAAAGGAAACAAAAATATATAAATAAATGTTAAAAAACAAAACAAAGTCAACACAAGACTACACATACAGATAAATGTACTGACTAATCAAATGAGATCATACAAAGCATTGTTTCCGGTCCATTCTATGCACAACAGTTTGGAGCAACCAGTCATCAGTAATCGTGTCATGTACATCCCATGACTGGAGTTGTGAGAGGTGTCTTCCACTCAGATAGAAGCCTACCCTTTAAAAGTAGGTTTTTCAAATCTCCTGGTAAATAATCAAGGAAAGATGGCCATATATCCATAAATCATTCATCTTTCCCTTTAAAACAGCCTGTAACCTTTCAGGAGGGAGGGTGTCAACAATCTCTCTGTACCACACAGTGATACTTGGTGAGGAAGTTTGGATCCATTTGTGTAAGATGCATTTACGAGCAATCAAGAGAAGTTTCTTGAGGCGTCCCTATTGTGATGCAGGGAGATGTAACTTCCTGGAAGGCAAGCCTAGGAAAAAGACACCTGGGTCCTTTTTGATTTATTTTTGTCTAAATATGACGTTTATTAAAGTAATGTATTACTTTAATTGTTGACTCCATTACTCATCACATTACTTTGGTATTCCTACATACACGTCACCTGAGCCACATAGCTGCCAGTTAATATTAAAATGTCAGAATCAGAACTTCAGAATCAGAACTTTATTGTCATTGCACATGTCACAAGTACAGAGCAACGAAATTACCAAGTTGTTTCACCTTATATGCTCACATATCAACACAAATCTCAACATGCACAAGATCTTTAATAAAGTGATGCCACAAAAGCAAAGCTGGTGAAAACAAGCCCAAAAACCACTTCATCGAAAGATGTTGTGGCAAGAACAAGACTCATTTGTATGTCTGACTTTAACTAGTAACTTTAATATAATATACTGATTTTAGGAAAAGTACTGCATCACATTACTATATTCCAAACAAATGTACTGTGGTTACAGTAATGTGTACTTTGTGCTATGCTACCTCCAACACTGTTTAATACATGGCTTTATGTTTAATGTAAACATTGCAGCATATACACTTATTAGCCACAAAGAGAGAGCCGGTGACATTGATCATCTTGTTACAACACACTGTTCTGCTGGGAAATCTTGTGTTCTGGCTTTAATCTGGATGTACTTTGACGAATAAAAAACACTGAAACGTAGCTTCAAACTAAGCACCACCTGTCCATGGTCCAACACTGCTCAGGAACAACATTAAGGAACATGACAAATAGGTCAAAATGTTGACCTGAACACCAAGTTCCCCATGAGATGCACTGGAACAAACCTGATCCATGGAAAATCTGCTGCCTACGTCCTGGGTTTAGACACTGCAGTACACCCCTGGAGATCTTGTCTGCTTTGTCCAGTAGGTCAGTTTTGGCAGCACAGTGATGCCATAGACATTATTAGGCAGATGATTTTAATGTTGAGGGTGATAAATGACAAATGTAGATCTGAAATCTCAGAGCAGAAAACAATTTAAACCTTCTCTAATCAGTATTTGTCGTTGCCAATGAATCACATAAGTATATTTAACATGAAAGAAGTCGCTCATAGTGACAAAACCACTGGAAACCAGCCCAACTCTGCAGCTGCTTTTCAGCTTTATGGAGCCCTTTAAGCGTCTTCCTATTGTTTGGCTTTTACAGACAAAAATATTTCTCCCAAAGGGGTGTTTTTATAGAGAGACAATATTATATGCTCTATGTGGCCAGAAACACAACCTAAATGAATAATAACGTTGCGCCATGTTTAACATGTTCAAAAGGTCAAATTTGTGCTGCCCCTTAGTCGCCAAAACAGCAGTAGGCAAACAAGAAATCCCCTTAAATTTAGTTTAATTGCTGTGCTGCTGCTTTTGATTGTGTCACATGGTCTTCGTAAGTGGATAGAGTTTGCCCAGTTGTCATGGAAATGTACCATAGATGTTCCAGTTACAGTTATACACAAATAGATCTGGAGGTGAGTCTGTGTCCAAAGTCAAGAATAAAAAAGCTCAAAATTTGCACAGTTTTACAGATTTGTCTTTTTAAATGCTCATAATTTTATTATTATTATTATTTATTTTATTATTTTTTTAAAATAAGAAATGTTAAAGAAGCATTTTAGACATGTGAAAAAATACTGTGATGCTTCTTCCTCTTATCTCTAGCTCTTCACCATTCAGAAGGTTTTGGGGCCACTTCCAGCAGAACAGATGAAACTCTTCTACAACAACCCTCGGTTTCATGGAATCAGGGTAGGAGCCGTCAACCGCAGTCACTTGTGTTCTCCTTCATCCTCCTCCTCTCTGCTTTTACCTCCTTTAGTCCTCTCTCAGCTCCGTCTCCTTCTATCGCTCTCTCTTTTGTGGCAGTGTTCCCAGCACCATGACTGAGTGGATTGCTATGACTCATGAGATAGGTGGTTGGTGTTCAGTTTAGCGGCAAGAGAAAATGTCCCAGAAGGCCGAGCAAGACTTTGCGTGTGTGCGTTTGTGTGTGCTTGGTAGTTTGTTTAGTGTGATCCAGTGATAGATTTCTGTACGATTTGAACTGAGAGCTTTTTTTTTTTTTTTTTTTTAACTGGAAGGAATATCTTCTGTATGTTGGAAATCCTAATAGTAATCTTCAACGGACAAAAAAAAATTATGTTGGATATGAATTCAATCCAGGCGTTGTGTGTTTGTTTGTGTGCCAGTTTCCCTCAGTTACTCATCCTCAGACTTTGGAGAGACGGTACCAAGGCATCCTAAGTGGCTTGATGTTGGATTTGATGAAGGTAAAAAAAAAATCACTCACACTCTTGTAAATTCACCCATATTCCTGTATTTTATTTTATTTTTTATTGATCAAAATTGAGGTACAAATCACTCAAATAAATCCAACCCTTTATGTGTGCATCTTTCCCCCGAAGAATCTCTTGCTGCTAAACCCCACTGAGCGTTATCTAACGGAGCAGAGTTTGAACCATCCAGCCTTCCAGCCTCTGAGGCAAGCAGAGAGAGAGAGGCCTCCTCCTGCATCTCCCAACCCACCACGATCCTCAAAGAGGAAAACACACCATCACGGAGAGAACACAGTTCCTACAAGGTTACACTACCTTCCTCTATTTTTATTATCGGTCACAACTTCCACTTCTTAGTAGTCGTCTTCCAACGACCGGTCTGAATCTGTTTTTTTAAACACTGAAGCTAATGCTGGACTACTTGGATACAATCTTCCATGTAATACCATGTAAAAATTCAAAATTAAACTGATTTTTTTTTTTTGGCTGATCTGTTACTCTGGGTAGCCACATCGATAGAGAAGTCATAGCTTACAAACTCTTAGCTTACAATGAAATCTCTGTAATAAGAATAGCATCTTTTTTAGGTAGCACTTACAAAAATAAAGGGCTTCAGATAGTAAACGTAGATTGCACAAACTATAAAATAAAAACTCAAAAAAGCAGCGAAAAAGAGAATAAAAGTACAAAACAGCACAACACATTGAAATTACCAATGATAAAATCCATGAACGGAATAACACTTAATGCACAATTAGATAAAATGAGGAAAAACAGTGTGAGAAGTATGTTTAAAGCTGAGATTTTAAAAAAGTTGCTGATTCAGTCTGCCGTATTTCCGTAGTGTCACAGTATATGCAGTGATATGGTTTTTGACATTTAATCTGTCCAATTTGTATGACAAAAAAGTTACTGACTTATTTGTGTATTCGGTGTGAAATAAAGGCAGAAATGTCACCGGGATTGTTAGTCAGACCATCAGTACTGAAACAGATTACTAAGGTTCTGACATCCTAGCTGCACCATAACCAGACTCGCTGATTTAATTAGAAACCTGCTGCATTTTTCTATTGTTGCATCAACTTCAGTGGCTCGTCAGTTACACATTTAGTTCCTCTGAACGACCTGAGAGCATCACTCAAAAGCATCTGGACTTTCCTTTTTGGTTCTTGAAAACCTCTCGCGTTTCATCCAGGAGCCTTCTTCAGTTCTGATTGGCTGATCCAACACTCACACAAACAGCTATTTCTAAGCAGAGGAGGATGTCCTCGACACCACTTATCAGTTCCTTACAACACAGTCCTGAGTTCCCTTCCCAGTAAGTTTCACCACCACTAGCACCTTTATTGATTCCTGACCTGGCAGTTTCACGACCATTCACACCCTGAAACATGTGAGTCTTGGTTAACTCTCCATTAGCCACGTGGTTTTATGGTGACGATATATATCTGTAAATCCGCATTAGTCAGTTAGAGCTGAAGAAGACTCCTGAATAAGAGGTGAAACCTCTTCAAGAACCAAAAAAGTCAAGTCAAGTCACTCTGTACTGAAGCTGTTATAATGACCTCGATGGCTGGGAATCTACATGAACATATTCCTCTGAACAAATTAAAGTCAAGGCTAGCAAAACTGAATCAAGCAAATGAGTCAGTAACTTGCAGGTCACACAAAGAATGAATAAATAGTAAAAGAAAAACTTTTGTGTGAAATTCATATCTGAATAATGAAATAAGAAATGTTTTTTGGTACATTTTCTAAATGTACACTTAACTGATATAGAAAGAATGAATATTGCATGAATTTACACAGCATACACGCGCAGCTATGCTACACGCCTGCAAATATCTAAATTAAACAAATGTAAAATTATCGTTTTCGTGGCTGCTTCTATTTGAGAAAAGAAATATGTCATTCTTATCACCTTGCTGTGGAAATTTATATTTGCTCTTGTTTTGCATGAAAGCCAAATTCAATTCTATGTTATACTTGAGCAATTACAAAATAAAGCATTTGCAAGCAGTTTTTAAAATAAACTATCATAACATTTTTATAAGCTATTATTAAATAGGTAAAATGTTATTTCCACCAATACATTTTTTCCAATCCGATTTTTTTGAGACTGTTAGCAGCAGCAGGATTGTTGGCAACATTCACAAAAACAGCGAGTTTCTATCCAATATGACGAGGAGTAATTTAATATCATGCCAAACGTTCCTCCCTCTAACCCTCCAGGAGTCACACGAAGAGTTCAAGCCGTCGCTCCAACAGCAAAGAATGTTCCAGCCTTCCTCGCCATGGGGACCTCCATCACCTCGGCAATGAGAGTTTCCTCAATGGTAACAAACCAGCCCCGACCAGTTTGAGTCCAACGCTACATCCTAAGGGCCAGTACTTGTCCCAGACCCTCAATCGTTCTGCCTCATCCAACAAAGACCTGGCAAACAACAACCTGCCACACCTCCTCAGTCCCAAGGAATCCAAAAACAAGACAGAGTTTGATTTCAGCTTGGGACCTTCCCCAAAGTTGTCGGACCAGGGACACGGTGCCAAGTATGGCCACAGCAAGCAAAGCTCCTCTCGCTCTCAGCAGCAACAGCAGCAGCAGCAGCAGCAGCAGCAGGTCGGCCGACACACTTTCCTAGAAGGCAAAACGAACACCCTGCAGTCTGGAGCAGATAAACAACACAGCCGACACGCCCACAGCATGGCAGACTCCGCCCACGGATCCATGTCGTCGTCATCTAAAAGTTCGGCCTCCTATCTCAGCCTGTCCAAGAGCCACAGTGCACTGAGCGACGCCAAATCTGTAGGGAACCTTAGTGACGGTCGACTCCACCCGGACGACCCGAACGCCAACACGACAGCTGGGGTGGGTCCTGGCGCCCGTTTCTTCCCCGCCAGCTGCTTAGACCTCAACGCCCCTTCAGGTCCTCAGGGACCCCCAGGAAGCCCCTCTGCTCGACACAGCGACCGATCCGGCCACAGCCCCGCCTCTCGTAGCAGCGGCACCGCCCGCATGGAGAGCAGCACCCTGGACTCCTCATCCAGACACAAATCCAGACATAAATCTTTAGCTCCAGGTACGTTGAAGAGCCAATTTTGTACACTAGAGTCAATAGCAGCCTCATAGAGGTCCAGTCGTTAACATATTGTCTGTGACATTCACATCCTCTACTGATAAAGGTGCGAGACAGCAAGTCCATGTTTTGCCTCATTTCAGTTGGGTTAGGGGTTGGGTTGTCTCTGTACAGACTTAGTATCCGATGTGGCACCAGTTAGAACATAGATGAAATGTAATGCTGACATTAGATTAATCAAAACTACAAAATAACTGATGATCTCAAGTTTCCAGGAGGTTAGCTGCTTTATCTGAATATTTGGGGTGTTGGGTGTTGGGTGTTGGTTATTTTTCACATTTTATAGACTTAACAGTTCATTAAATAATATGAGGGCACTTCAGAAAGTTCTTAGCCTCACCAGAAAACGTCACAGGAGAAATATTGTTGTTACGTTATTTTTTCACCTCATCTCCTTTAACTTCAATGCACTCGGCCCACTGATGTTCAAGCTTCGCTGTACCTATACGGAGGGAGCTCACACCTTGATTCACCAGATATTCTTCAACAGCCTGCATGACTTTCTCATCACTCTCAAAATGGCAAAGTGAGATTTCAGTTTGGGAAACAGAAGTCAGATGGTCGAGTGAGTTCATGGGGCAGCAGTTCAGAACCACATTTGGCTGCTTCTGCCATTTGTACCATGTGGACTCATTGTCCAGGAGCAACATCAGTCCAGCTCCAAGCTTTCCTCTCCTTTATTCTTTGATTGCTTCAAACGTTTGAGTTTTTGTGAACAGTGATATAAGGCTTTATAGTTTACAGTTAATGGCCAAAATTAGAGTTACATCCCTTGTTTCCGGAGGAGGCAAAGAACTGTTTGAAGTACCCTTGTTTTAGATGTGGGAAAGAAAATTTGTTGCTTGATCTCTTCTCTTTTGCCCAGAAGATGCTGGTGCTCCAGAGCTCCTAGACCCAGGAGGAGTCGGGATGCCCTCCACTCACACTCTGCCTTCCCCACACGAGTCTTATCATTACGGCCTGGGATACACTTCCCCATTCTCCTCCCAGCAACGGCCCCAGAGGCACTCCATGTACGTGAGAAGGGAACGCCACCGACCGCACGGGGGCGAGAGTGTTATGACGGGCTTGCCTGCTCCTGGGCAGGCAATACCGACCCGAGCCAGTAGCCTGCAGCTCCTGTCCCCTCAGCTGCAGCACCGGACCACCCTCACTGGACACTCAGTGAGCTCGTCGAGAGAGGACTGCACTGATGACATGACCAGGGTTAGTGGCAGTGAGCGAGTGTAGTGGTGGTGGTGGTGAGCAGAAACATTCACCCTAAAATACTGACGCTAACACTGTAAAAATGGGTCCATTAGGGTCCATTGTATCATATGGTTGTTTGTTTCTTTTCTGGTAGCAAACACATGAGGAGTTGTTACTGTTTCCATGGTAACAGCTACATCTGTGTTCAGAATTCATTTTTTAAAAATATTTCTTTAAACTTTTGACAGATAAATGTACTTTGCTAATTTTAAGTTTATCTTCTACAAATAGCGTGCTGTATACAGCTGGGCAGAACTGGAACGTCTCATACAAATTAATGTCACTTTGATTCAGTGCCTACAGATAAATGTGATATTTAGCAATTTAGCATATTTAGCAAAAATGTCAATAGATACAATATTCTTCTGCAAAAAGTAAGCTCACCTATGGCCTCAGAAGCTACTGTTGCCCCTTTTAGTAGAAATAACTTCTTGTAGGTGCTCATCCACTGATCTCTGACATGTGCTTGTAGGAACTTTTGACTACTATTCCTTGCAAAATTCTTTCATCAAGATGTTTGAGGGCTTTCTTGCATGTATGTATGGCCCATTTCAAATCCCCCCACAGCATTTCTGTGGGATTCCAATCTGGGTTTTGATACTACCATTTCATAATGCTCCTTTTTTTTTCTTTTTTAAACCATTCCTTGGTGGATATGCCTGTATGCTTAGGCTCATTATCCTGTTGAAAGGTCCATTTTGGGTTCCATTTCAACTTTCTGGACAGATTGCCTGAGGCAGCGGAGCAACCACAAAGCATAGCATGTCTTCCACCATGGTCCATTGTAGGTATGAGGTTATTCTGAAAAGCTTCCTGTAGTCTATGCTGATGAGGTCTACTTGTACTGTGGCCAATCAGCTTTATCTTGGATTGGTCTGTCCAGGGCACATTATTTTAAAAGGCCTTTTGTTTGCTCATTGGCATTTCCTTAAATGTTCTTTTTGGACAGCAGGAGAGCAAACTGGACAAACTGGCAGATGTTTGGAATCCAAGGCACTTGTACATGAACTCCCTTTCAGTGAAAATCTCTTGCAAGACCCATAGTTATCTGTAACCTTTTTTTTCCTGTAATCTTTAGAGAACTCTTTAAATCTTGGCACAATCACACCACACATTTTAATAGCAAAGAGAACACCAGACTGTAGATATCACACAGTCCACCTGTCACTCCCTTAAGAGATTCTGATTACTGGCACCTAATCTGGAACATGTGATTATAATGTTATGGATCTGAAGGTGTGATAAATGTGCTTACTTTTTTCCATGCAATTTTTTTTTATTCATTTGAAAGTGGAAAATGACTACACAGTTTAGTTTTCGGTCTCATTTGTTTCTGAATATAGATTTTTATATGTTGGCACTGTTTCAAAGAGGATCGAATGTTTGCTTTTTCAAATATGATGAAAAAGTCAACAATTTCTGTGAGTTATACCATCTTTCCTCACATAACTCTATTATTATATACATCTTTATAGAAAACCTACTAAATATCTTAAAAGTATATGTTTTTAAATAGATGCCCAGAACAAGGTGTGGCAAGAGGCATTAAGAGGGCACTGTGGCCAATTGTTGCTTATTTTAACTCAGTTTTCAGGATTGGTTAAGAGCTTAAGGCAGTGCAGCTTCAGTTTTAAGTTTTGGAAAACCTTTGTGTTGCTTCACACTCGTCACTGAAGTTCACCTCCTGCAGTTTAAACCCACATCTGAATGAAATAAGTCAGTGCTGTTGTAGAAGATCTTTTCTAAGCTACAGAAGCAGAAGTTGAGACAGGCTGATGAAAAATCACACAAACACACAATAATTATATATCCTGAATTGTGCTGAAGATATTGTTCAAGATGTTAAAAAAAAAATTCAGAGTACCAAAGGGTGAATTTTTCCTTTTTGTCATGTGCACTGAAGATGTGTGTGCGTGTGGATATTTCACGAGCTGATGTGTGCGTGCAGGGACTGTCACTGTCTCACATTGTCATTGCCACTGCTTCATGCTGCTTCTCCAGTCTGCTTTGACCTGCGCCTGTCCGTCTTCTCAACAGAGTGAGCAGTCCCCTAAAGACATGAGCCACCCTTGTGCCCCCATCAAAGACTCTACGAGGGACAACACTGCTGCTTTTCATACACAGCGCTCTAAAAACGAGGTCCGACCCCCCGACTCCTCCCTACCTCCAGACAGTAGCCCTTCTGACTGCTGGTTTCCATAGCTTTTTCTGTTTCTACTCAGGTCAACAGCTTCACTGCACGTTGTCGCTGGTATAAATGTAACCTCGCTGAAAAGCTCTAAGATTGTCCCGAATGTCTTGTGATGCGAGTCAGTAAAGGATGTGATAGCTAATTATAAGTGAGATCAAATGGAATCATTAATCACAAAGCTGAAGATACTGAGGAACTTTTGTTTGGTCCTGTGTCTATGTATGTTTGTGTGTCTGCACCATGTGTGTGTTTCATAGGTCGGCATGTATCACGACCCGCATGTCGAGGATGGAGGTTCATCCAAGGAGAACCGGATGATCTTCACTGAGTCGATGCCTCGGAGAGTCGGCAGCTTCTACCGAGGTAAGGAAAAGGAATCACATGTGTTTGATGTTTAGGAAAGACACATTGATTTGTATCTGTTGCAACAAAACGACAAGTACTTTACATAACACAGATCGAGGAAATCAGACAAGATATAAAATAAATACAAGACAGCACAAAAGATGCATGTAAATGATGATTTAAAGAGCTAAAATAGAGGATAGAAACAAGAATAGCTATCATCAGCATGCTATTATGCCCACTTAATGTTCATTTTTAGTGGGATTGTAATTAACCCTCTGAACCCCAAGCAGTTGAGTACTTTTTCTGCTCCTGTCACATTTTCCCTCACTGTGGGCTTATTTTTCACTGCAATATGAAATCCCGAAGGTCTATGAAAAGAGCACAGCCATGACTAGAAGTAGAGAGAACTCAGAATGTTTTTGGCAATATCATAAATTTGTAATACCATTTATCATAAAAAAGAAAAGTGGGATTTTGGTGATTCATTTTACAAAAAAGAAAAGAAAAGAAAAACACACATTTTACATTTTTAATAGTGTTCAATTGTGTCTACTGTCTGTTCTGTGTATACACAGCCTGCAGTTCAGCCCAGTTCAGCAGAAAAGTCACAGAATTTTCTGTTAGGTGACTGTTGGTCACAGCTGAAGCACTAATTGCAAAGGATTTAGTTTTTTTAGCAAATCTTTGAAAAGAGCAAATGGTCTTTTGCAAATTTTTTAATTGGACATATTGATATAAGAATTTGATTAAATATAATATCAAGATAGGGTTTGGTTAAGTTTTCTGACAGAACAATGCATCACACAAGAATAGTTCAAGGATGATCAGTGACTTTTACTTTACAAGTCATGATTCTGATAAGTGGTGTCATTTCATTAATGTTATTTTCATAAATATCAGTCGCCTTAATTGAATAAAAGCATAAAGTAAAGTTTTGAGAGTTGGAGTTGACCTAATAAATAGGACATGTCAGCTTACTGTTGTGTATAGTTGTGATCCTGCAGACAGTAAACAGATACATCTAAACCCAGATCTTTATAAACCAAGGAACATTTAACACATTTTATTGTTTAACAGTATATTTTTTAATATGCTGATGAAAGGTCAAATGACACGAAACTAGGGAGCTGCTCTGAAGAACTGAGCAGGGGGAAAACATTGGGAGTTTCTCAGAGATCAACAGTGAATGTCAGCCTTTATATTCTGAGAACAAGGGTCTCCTTCTACACTTGCCATACGTCATTGTGTTTTACAGCTATAGTGTGAGAAACCCTAAATAAAAGGAAGAAATGTCAGCTTGGACTTAATCAGATGAGGCAGACAGGCTGGATTTTGGGAAATGTGAAGAACATGAAGTCACTCATGAAAACATCATAAATCAGTCATGCAGAAATACACACTTTCAGTCATTTTCTCTCCCCCTTGTTTCTCTTCAGTTCCTTCCCCCAGACCAGATAACTCGTCGTCTTTCCACGATGGAGTCGGCCAGGGTCGAGGGCCGGTGGTACCCGTTGTACCTGGCGACCCTGTTGCCATGGCCAACCACTCCAAACGCCAGACAGCTTTTGACTGGTGAGAATTGATTTGTTGACCTGGTGTGGCAAGTTCACACAGCACTCTAATAGGTGTATGATCAAAGTTGAATTTAGGGAACATGTACCTTTGCAGGTGTTCTCAGCACATGTTGCTAAACAAACTATTTACTGCATCTACAGCACAAAGTGCCTCGGAAATGCAGCACATCGAAGTTTGAAGAAAACTTATGGGTCTTACCATTTCACATCGTCAGGGGCTTTCTGCTTGACCATCTTTTAATCTGTGGAAATTTTAGCTTGATATATGAAATACTTCCAAGATTTAAAAAATGTTTCAAAAACTGCCCACCGACCCACCTTAGGCACCTTTCTTCACACATGGGAATTTTTAAATTTGAGGCTGTTTAAGTGACATTATCTCAGGAACTATTAAAGATAAATGTCTGACATTTTGACAGTTATTTCTTATCCTGCCACTTATCCAAAATCTGTAATATTGAACAAGTAGATCAAATGGTCTCTGATTATAGGTGAGTGGAAACATGAAAAAAGGTGACATGGTCATGAAAAGAATAAATGTCACAATGAGAACTAACTGTGAATTTTTCAGGCTTGATTCTTCATGAGTTCCTAAAATGTTGTGGTTCGAACATGGTTTCAAATTTTACTTTGTGAAAAAATGTGGGGAAAGTGGTTCAGCAGGCATTTTTCTTTTTCAAAAGGAGATTAACTTGGAAAGTATTTGATATGTCAACCTGAAAATTCACAAATATCTTTATACATATTAAGAGTTTATGATTTAAAAAAAATCTGGCTAATCAGAGATGGTCAAGCAGAAAATGTGGTGATCTGAGATTAAATGACCTTCGTGCTTTTTTGTCAAGCATCCTCCATGTCTGATGGGTTCTTAAAGTTACTAAAATGAAATGAATTGAAATAGATGATGAATCAAGAGAAGAGTTACCACATTTTCTGTTGTGAAAAGTGAATAATATGAATAATCATTCAGCGTGTTAATACAGTTACAATCCGTCCCTGTGCTGTTGGTGTTATTTCAGGCCTGTTTGTTCATACTCTATAAATTTTCTGCTTAGGTTGTTGTCAGGCCTGTGACTCCATTTAATCCTGAGCTTGTAATTGCAAACACAAGTTGTGACATTTCCGCATTTTCTGTGCAGGACCGCTGCAGAGGCAATGGTCATGAATCCTCCAGAGCCCACCAAAGAGAAGGAAAAACAAGGCTTCTTCAGAGCCATTAAAAAGAAAAAGAAGAAGACACAAATAGTAAGATCCTATAACTTGTCAGTTCTTCCAGAACACACAGGAACAATTTTCCTTTGGTTCCTGGGACTGTTCTCTTTGTCTGCAAACTGTATTTTTATTTTTACTTTCATGCTTTTTTGGAATGATGGAGCGATAATCAGTGTTTTATATGCGTTTAACATTTAAAACGAACTACAGCATTGTGTGAGTGAACACTAATATTAACCACCAAGAGTGCTAAAGGGTAATACTAACTTATTATAACATGAGTCTTCTTTCTATGTAGTCTGCCGGTAATAATAATGTTGGACTCATCAAGTTAACTGCTAAAATCTGGGAACACATCACTACAATGAAATACATGAGCCAGGAAGCACACACAGTCAGACATTTAGACAGATTGTACCAAAGGTTACCAGGAAGAGACAACAAAACAGTAAAAAATATTGTCTGGATTGTCCGTGCACGTTTGCAGAAGTCCAGTTTTAATCAAAACATAATGTAAATTATAACCACATGTCTTTAATTAATGAATTTCAACAAATGCCTATTTTCATCTGCTGCTGTTACATAAAAAAAGACAGAGCAAAGCAATGTCAGAAGAATAGTATACGGTTTAATGAAGAAAGAGTGTTTCTATTTTTTCTGCATTTTCCAAGATTACAAATTAAATGACTGAAAATACATTTAGCATTTTCCAGTGCAATGAGAGATTAGGAAAAGCCAACAAAACAAAATGGTTCAGACCAACTAGCACCTTACTGCTAATTTCTTATTTATCTTATTTATTTATCACCATGTCAGTTAATTTATAATTTATAGAAGTCATGACCAAATGTATGAAAATAAGGCACAAAGTGTAATTCCACAGAATTGTCCTTCCATATTGTGTTTTCCCTGTTGTACAAATATTCATGGTATTACTGGTGTTGTTTTTATATCTGTATCTCTCTACTAATTGATATTTCTAAAGATTGAGGATCAGCTGCTGCAGTTGTGTTTCTGTTTGCTGTTAGAGATGTGTGTTGAGAGTTGTGGCTGTGCATCTTGTGCTCCACAGACTGACATGGAGGACGGGAGGAACCCCAGCATCAAGAAAAGCCTTTTCCCCCTGTTTAGCTCTAAGAATAGCTTAAAGCACAACTCAGCTGTCAAAGTCCTACCCGTAGTCGCCTCGCCTATGGTACAACACCAGCCTACCGCGCCCTACCCTGCCTCACCAGTAATCTAACCTCGACACTACGGCTGCATGTGAACTGACACTGCTCGTTTGAAATCGTCCAACCTGAAAGGATTTCAAATACGTTTTTGCACGTTGTTTGTGCATCTTTCATCTTGCTGTAATGTGTGTCAAATGCAGTCACCTTGCACTCACACTGCATCGTAAGACACTGACTCCATGCTGCAGTGTGTGCTGTTTGTGAGGCCAACACTGTCACATCATTATGTCATACGATCAGCACATTTCTAAGTGTAGGAACGCACACACGCATCCAAACTCAGAATGTAGAAATTTGTGGACTCTGTGTTGTACAATAGTGCTGGAATCATATTTGATAAAAGGAATAAAACTGTACTGTCATGTTTGTCTGTTATATATGAAGCTAGTTAGCTCAGCACAAGGGTTAGAAACAGAAAGTGAATGTGAGCTCCCTCCAAATGTGACAAAATCCACATATCAGCACCTCTAAAGCTTTTCTGTTCAAATTAGCTGAAGTCAATTAGAGCAGAAATGCCAAATGTTTGTCCGTTTCAGACTCACAAAAGTGAGCATTTGCTGCTTTTCTTTCTTTTATATCCTGCAAATTGAATCTCTTTTTGTTTTTAGTTAGTTGATCTGACAAAACATCAGCTTAATTTAATGACTAATCAGTTACTCTAACACATAATAATCACCACAGTATTTGATAATGAAATGAATGACTTGTGGAATTTATGAAAACACAGAAGACACAAAACGTTTGGAAAACCAGTGCATTTTTTTCATGTACTGTATGAAATCATCAGTATTCGCCATCACCACCTCCTTGTGTTTTGTCTGTCGCTGCCAAAGGGGTGCATGAAGGAACTCGCTGGGATTTGATGTTTAATTTTTAGTGAGACATCATGAAAGTGACTGTGACTGAGAGAGTAATGTTCCTGCACGTCTGTTTCAGGTTCCTGGGAACGGACAAGAACATCTGTCGCTGCAGAGGAGCTCCAAGTCGTCCTCTCACCACGGCAGCCGGCGGAAAAACCGCGAGCGATCCCGAGACAGAGACCGAGACCGGGAGCAGAGCCGGGACCGGGACCGAGACAGGGAGAGAGAGAGAGAACGAGAGCGAGAGAGGGAGAGGGAAAGGGAGAGAGAGAGGGAGAGAGGGAGGGAGAGAGAGAGAGTCAATGACTGGCCACCACCAGACAAACCAGTGGACTCACACTCTCAGGTTTGTGCTTACTTTGAGTCCCAGTTTGTATTGGACTGAAGGTCATGGCTGTGAGCACAGTCCTCCATCAGTATGACTCATGCTTTTTTTTTTTTTTCCAACCGGCACAAACCCTTTTTGTGTCATGGATACAAAAATTAGATGTAAATTATGCCATTTGACTTTCTGAACCCCACAAGTTGCCGGTGGCTTTGAGAGGCATGTTATCGTTTTGAAAATCACCCAAATTGCACCATTTTGCAGAGCAAGAAACCATAAAAACAGAAAGAATTGTCAGATTTTTTGACCTTTCTTGATGGTCCTTGAACTGTTCATCTGCGACATGCTGAACATGATCCAAATCAAAGCTTAAAATCAGAATATTTCATCAAAATCACTTTATTTTATATGTTTCATTTTTAAAATGTAGAGTTGCTGTAGCAAAATTTTTTTAAAAATAAAAATTTTGCTCTCCTCAGCCAAGGAGGAGGCCAATAATGACTCGGCTGCGACAAACAGTCATGTGACAGCACACACACCATGATGCTGCCACCACCATGCTTCACAGTGGGGATGGTGTGTTTGTAATGATGTGTCCATTAAATTTAACATGTAGTCTGATGGCCAAAAAATATAATTTTGGTCTTATCAGACCAAAGAACCTTCTTCTAGTTGACCTAACAGTCTCCCACAGACTTTCTGGCAAACTAAAGTTACGAATTAATTTGAGCTTTTTTCAACAGTACCTTTGTCTTTGCCACTCTCCCATAAAGCTTTGGCTGTTGAAGAAC